>NC_140929.1:18553803-18609183 GCF_045865225.1 Trachurus japonicus
TGTGTAACACTTGTGGATCGACACAATGAGGAGACAGGTTCTGCAGTGTTCACAGCATTTATTTTCTCCAGTCAAACCTGCGGGCGACAATTATGCACAAAATGTCGGCATCCGTCTTAGTGGCTCACGCCCTCAGTCATGGAAAACATTTCTGTGCGTTACACATTTTTACATTTACAATATTTTAAAAGAAAATTACAAAACCAAACTATCTGTAAAATGTGAGGTGTGTGTGTTAAATGAATGATTAGCGCCATCCTGTGGCAAAACAAAAACACGCAGAATTTACTACGTTTAAAACTTTATAAAATAAAATAAAACCACAAACCTGCGGGCGACAATTATGCACAAAATGTCGGCATCCGTCTTAGTGGCACACGCCTAAACATACAGAGGAGCACTCGTTACACACATACACACACACACAGCACAACAGTCTCACGTAGCTTATAACGAGGCAGCCGAGTGGCGCCGATATTCGTAACAAAACAGTGTTTGGAAGGCTATCTGAACTTAAAAACACAGCTAAACATATTTACATCCTTCATGCACACTTTTCCTCACACATTCACTGACTTAAGACCACATTTTCATGGAAAACAAACAAAAATGTCGGCGGGACTTTCCAAGCCGAAACTCACCCTCAGTCATGGAAAACATTTCTGTGAGGGGAAGAAGGGAGGGGCTACACAAACCTGTAGGGCTACAGGTGCCCAGGAGGGACAAAAAGAAAGCAAAACGTCCTCTTAGAGGCAAAAAGAAAAGAAAACTATTTAAATAAGATAAAATTCCCAAACAAAATATAATAAATAATAAAGGTGCATTTCAACTCTGTTACACCCACCCCCACTGAATTTTATCGAATTAGAGCACACACACAATACAGCGTAGACGAAAGAGACCGCCACAACACAAGAAATCACAAGGGGCCAGCACAAAAGAATCCAACACTACATGTATCCCATAAGGATGAAGTGGTATGAGAGCAGCGCTTATCCCTCAATCCAGCAACTGGCAACAGGGTGCCTTCTACACCCCACCAGACCCCATTAAACATAGCATAGTCAGGCTCACAATACAAGGGGGGGGGATGAACTACCACAGAAACACAAAAATGCCAGTAAAGGCTACCTGAGTAAAGTCTTAGTCAGTAAGTGCCTGGAACATGGATCTACATACAGCTTTGACATTGAACTTATCCTGTGTCACATCTTGCCTAGACATGGTTTGTATCAGTCTGTTTACAGGCTTAACCAGACGACCAAATCTTGACCTGACGTGAGTGTGCGTGTCAGAGAGGTCAGAGCGAACAGGTGAGGTCTGGTCAAATGTGAGGCAAGTACCTGGGTTAACATCTGTCTGAGTCACATCGTCAGAAACAGGGTCTGAGTGTCTCACATGAGGTGCAATGTTCACAGCAGTCAAAAAGCTAGAGTCACTGGTCACAGACTGGTCAGCCACACGGCTCTTAGGTGAGAGTGAGGTCTCCTGGAGATCAGGGGTCACAGGGGTCACGTCTGTAATGTGCGTCTCTGACAAAGGCGGATCGGACAACTGTGTGACCCACTCTATGGTCCTCATCTCTGAGTCCACAGGCTCCGGATCAGTTAATGGGGCATGATCTTCATCCACAGGTGAGGTACTGTCATTTCCAGCATCAAGGCTTGACTCAGTCTCACAGACTGTCTCAGGAATGGACGAGGCAAGGTCGGACATTTCACTTGTTTCAATCACAGGGAGGAAATTGGCCAGCATCAGCAGATTCCTGTGAACCACCCTCTCATGTCCAGACACAGTGTCACGGATCCTGTATGTGTGAGTCTCTGAGTTCACATCAACCACAGTGTAGATATTTGACTCCCATCGGTCGGCAAGCTTCTTCTTACCCCTCTCCTTTTTGTTGGCCAGAAGTACCCTGTCACCGATCTCAATGGTGGACCCCTTCACTTTCCTGTTGTATAGCTGAGCGTGCCTGCCCTGCTCTTTCTTGGCATGATCTTGAGCTATCACCATCGCTTCTTTCAGATCGTCGGCGAGAGATGCCACATACTTCTCATAGCTGGTCACAACGGAGTCATGGAGGACAGAGCGGAAGAGGACATCAACAGGAAGACGGGGGACACGACCAAACATTAGGTAAAAAGGAGGGAAGCCTGTTGTCTCGTGAACCGCACAGTTATACATGAACGTCAGAGTCTGTAAACGTCTAGGCCAGTCAGCTTTTTCTTCAGGAGACAACGCACGGATCATGCCACCCAAGGTCCGGTTAAACCGTTCCACGCTCCCATTACCCATGGGGTGGTAGGGGGTCGTGTGAGACTTCCTGACGCCTGAGACCTTGAGGAGCTCGCTTATCAGGTGACTCTCAAAGTTCGCACCCTGGTCGCTATGAATCCTTTCTGGGAACCCAAAAACACAAAAGTACCGGTCCCAGAGAACCCTTGCCACCTGCTTAGCTGTCTGGTCTTTGCATGGAAACGCCTGAGCCATCCGGGTAAAATGGTCAGTAACCACCAAAACGTCAATAGATCTATTTTTGGAGTCCTCGGCTGACCAGAAGTCTATACAGACTAGCTCCAGCGGTCTGGACGATGTTATGCTCTCCAGGGGAGCCCTTCCCTCAGGCTCAGCTGTCTTGCTGACAATGCACCGCTGACAGTGGCGAACATAGTCTCTCACATCTCTATCCAGGGACAGCCAAAAAAACCTCTGCCTTGTTAAGCTGAGACTCCTGAACTGGCCCTGGTGGCCAGCACCATCATGAACACCTTGCAGAACCTCAGACTTGAGTGTATCAGGAACAACATATTGAAAGCGCTTTCCCCTGGTTTTCAGGTCCTTTGAGATCCTATACAGCACGCCATTAATCACAGTGAGCCTATCCCAGTGTTTCAAATATCTTGTGACAGAAACAGATTCATTAAACCTCTCTCTCCTAGAAGGCCGCCTGCGCCTCTCAACATAGACCAAAACACGAGAGAGAGTCCTGTCCTCTAACTGTTTATCACCAAGCTCTTTTTCAGTGTAAGCAGGTAAGGCGTCTAGGCCAGGTGGAATCAACTGAGGCAGGAACTGCAAAACATCAACAGCACGGGCCCTCGAGCCAGCATCCCACTCAACGTGAGACTGCAAGACAGCAGACACATCCTCTGACGCAATACACTGAGTGTGCAGGGCAAGCGGGCTGCACGGGGACTGGGTAGTTTTGCTTGGTGGGGAGGGTTTCCCATGACCACTAGATGACCTGAAGGCGTCCTGGACCAACACACTCGACATATCCACGGCTGTAGAGAGGAGACCTGCATAGGGTTCAACAAGCAGCCTGCAGCCAACACTCTCTTTAACAAACGGCACACGACTCAAGGCGTCAGCAACATTGTTCTGGCTGCCCGGTACATACTTAATATCAAAGTCATAGCTCGCCAGTTTAGCAACCCACCGTTGCTCACAACAGTCTAGTTTTGGCTTTGTCAGTATGTGAGTCAACGGGTTATTGTCTGTCCAAACTGTGAATTTGTGGCCCTTTAACCAGTGACTGAACTTGTCACAGACTGACCATTTCAAAGCCAGAAACTCTAAACGATGAGCTGGATAATTTTTCTGGGACTGTGACAATGACTTGCTGGCGAAAGCTATTGGTCTGGCACGTGTTTCGCCGTCTTGAATCTGTGACAACACAGCGCCTATGCCGTCCAGGGACGCATCAGTTGACAGTAGGAAGGGGCGCGTGAAGTCAGGGTGGGCCAGGACAACACTGTGAATCAATGAGGATTTCAGTTTCTCAAACGCCTGCTCCTGTTCCAGTGTCCAGTCAGAAGAGTGCAGCTTCCTGCTTGACATTTTGGTTTTGTGTCTCTTTCCTCTCATTTTCACACCCTTCAGCAGGTTAAAGAGTGGTTTGGCAGTGGCAGAATATCCAGGCACAAAATGTTGATAGTAATTTACCATCCCTAAGAATGATCTTATCCGCTTCTGGGATGGGGTCACACCATCAGGTTCCATCAGATCCGCACTTGTCACGTTTGTGATGCTCTCAACTTTGCTCGGGTCTGTTGAAACACCCTTCTTATCTATTATGTGGCCTAGAAACTTAACAGATTTTCTGAGGAAAAAGCACTTCTTAGGGGCCAACTTTAAGTTATGGCTGCGCAGCCTGTCAAAAACCATTTCTAAGCGCTGCAAAGCAGTGTCCTCATCAGGTGCAAACACCAACAAATCATCTAAATAACACAACAGACTTAGATAATTTTGGTCCCCAAAAATACTGGTCATCATGCGCATGAAACTACCGGGACTGTTGCAGAGACCCTGTGGAAGACGATTGTATTCGTATAACCCCATAGGAGTAGTAAAGGCAGAATACTTTCTATCATCTTCATGTAGTGGCATGTTGTAAAAACCCGAAGTCAAGTCCATAGTACTGAAGAGGCAGTTGCCACCCAGAGCAGCCAAACAATCCGCTTGGTGGGGAAGGGGATGAGCATCCTTCAGGGTCCTCTTATTCAACCAGCGAAAGTCTGTACAGATGCGGAGGTCTCCATTTTTTTTCCACACCAGTACCAGTGGCGATGCGTACTCACTTGTTGATTTTCTGATGATTTCTCTTTCCTCCATCTCACTCAGTACTTGACGCAGCTTCTGGTACTGGCTAGGGGGCACTCTCCTGTATGGGAGCCTGAATGGCCTGTTGTCAGACAGGTGAATGCGGTGTACAAAACCCTTTGCTTCCCCACAGTCCAACTGGTGGCGTGAAAAGACATCTTCATACTGTAAAACAAGGTGAGTCAGCCTCCTCTTACAGTCATCTGGCACTTCACACGACTCAATGTCAATGTTGCACAGTCCAACCGACCTGAGTTTGTCTTTCACAGAGTTCACATCAGCGGCAGGTGGCACAGCTGATTGGGTGCAACTGAGCAGGGGAGCTCCTGAGGGCGGGGCAACATCCATGTCTTCAAGGGCCACACAGGAGTAAACATCAGCCAGTTTAGCATTGCGTCGCAACAGCACAGACCTGTCAGAGGTGTTAATCAGCTTTAAAGGGACCCACCTATCTCCCCACATTGGAGTCACAATCCTCGCAACCAACACACCTCTAGGTGCTGAGCGGGATGACGTCGGTTCAGTCATGACGGCGCTGCCTGGTGAAACAGCAGTGTTCTTGGGCAGTTTTCCCCAGATGAGATACTCACGGCCGGGCTCCAGGCAGACAGCCGAGTTACACCTGACTGTGCCGATCCTGTCAGGAGCGTCCCCACCTCTCCAGGGGTTCAGGCCAGCCAGCATGGACAGGAAACGTTCCACTTCTGGATCAGTGGGTGAGCAGGGGCCAGAAACTGTTCTCCAATAGGTGTCACATAGTTTAGACTGGTGCAGGATGTGTTTTAAGACATTAGTTCCCAGTATTAACTCATCATGTTGACCAGGGACAACAAGTGTGGGGACCAGCATCTTACAGCCATACACTACCATTTCAATATCAAAGGCACACTTTGGTTTCACACGAAGACCCCCACAGCCAATAAGAGTCACATTCACATCAATTTGTTTTTGGTCAGATAGCACACCAGTCTCCCTCAATCTCATCTCCACTGTCTCACTAATGCTGCAGGCCATCGAGCCACTGTCCATCATGCCACCCAATGTAACAACCCCACCCACAGTCACAGGTGTGTAAAAGAGACTGTCACTATTCCTAACTCTGTGAATATTCTGATAAACAACTTCAGAGTCAGTGCAGGAGTCTCTGGTGGATGTGTAAACAGTTTCAGCATCAGACATGTCATCAGATAGGGAGTTTGTGTCGAGACCCGTACTGCCTCCCTCCGAATACAGGTCAGTTAGTTTCCCTCAGACTGGGGCTGGGGAGAGCTATTGGCAGTACAGTTCAGCTTGGTGTGGCCAGGGGCAAAACAGGCAAAACACAGTCTGTCAGACATGCAGTGAGAAATGGTGGTGTGGCGTGTATCATTACAGATTCTACAGGCTGCCTCCCTGGGACGTCGACCCCGTGTGGCACGCTGGAATCTCCCACCTTGACTCTGATGAACAGTGTTGCGCTGCTCCATTTTATCCATCATCTCCTGGAACATGTCAACCATGCGGGTGAGAAGTCTCTCCTCTGTCTGCTGGAGATTTTGTGCCACCGCTGGAGCAGAGGCGAGGCTTGTGGAACGGCGCGGTTCATTTAGAACAGGAGCGGACATTGGGAGAGTGAGAGGGGAACGGTACACATGACACTGAGCTTGGGGGGAGAGAGGAGAGGGACCTGGGGTGTGACACTCTTCGGACACTGGCAGGCTCACTGACGGTGGACTGGGCTGCTCAGAGGCGACAGCAGTGATGTGACTCTTTAACTGCGCAGCTCCAGCGGCCCTTCCACTAGCCCTCAGCTCTCTCTGGTAGTCATCAATTCTTTGTTGAACATCACGGGAGGTCCACTCATGAAGTGGCTTACACTTTAAGATGCAGGACAGTTCTGGGTCGGGGCAATGTTTGACAAACATGAGAGCTACTTCATCATTCATGTTTTCCGTCTGCTTCCCCTGTCTGTGAAGACCCTCAAGAGCCAGGTCCGCTGCTTTGTTCAGTCTTATCCAGTAGTCTACTGGGTTCTCTCTGTGCTTGGGCAGAGTAGCATAGAAGTCAGCGAGGGGGAGACATGAGGGAGCATCACTGAAATACTGGAGAAGGACATTGTATATTAGTTCAGGTCCCTGTTTAACATTCAGTGTAGGATCACTGCGCAATGCAATCTGCACGACGTCTCTGGCCTTGCCCATCAAATGGTTCAAAACTTCTTCTGCCTGATCGTGTACAGGAACATTGTGTCTCTTGAGGTAAGTCTTAGTCATAACAATCCAGTCTTGAACTGAATACTTGTCAGTGTTGTCACCTCTAAATGTCTGGAGGTCTTTGTCAGACTTAACATGAACTGTCAAATGTTGGAGATCATGCTTGCTAACTTCATTGTGTGTGTTCTGTGCAGTAGATGTAGTCTGGTGGTCACTATGCATATTTACAACACCAGCTGACATTAGCTTTGTAACAATGGACTCACCAATTTGAGCACCTAACTGCCCTACCATGTCAGTGAGATGGTGGATGGCATCAGCGTCACTGTTAGGTGTGGAAGTGTGGGGTCTCTCCCTCATGAACTCATTACCAGGAGTGAACAGTGGACCTCGACCTAACCCCAAATCTGTACACCCATCAGCTGTGATCCTTGAATGCCCTACCTCTCTACTGTTAGTAAGACCAGGAAACAAAACACCCCTACCTCTTGGTAACACAGGGGTAGTAAACTTATCCATTGTTAGCTTAGCAGATCCCCACAATCATTAAACTTGCCGATAATTACATGTACTTGCGTTGTGTGAATACAAGAAACAAAATGCAATTGAAAAACCAAGGTAAGTTTCAGAAGAGAAAAAAAAAAAATGCCTACACTGACGAAAGTTACCAACCCACTGGAGAAAAAAAAAAAAAAATCACTGTCCCCAAACACACTGTATTTTGAGATCTGACCACACAATAATCATGAACCGTCGATCAGGACAGCAGCGCAGCATCCGCGGCGACGAGCATCAAGCTGATCTGAAGATCCGAAGGGTCACGGCACCAGTGTAACACTTGTGGATCGACACAATGAGGAGACAGGTTCTGCAGTGTTCACAGCATTTATTTTCTCCAGTCAAACCTGCGGGCGACAATTATGCACAAAATGTCGGCATCCGTCTTAGTGGCACACGCCCTCAGTCATGGAAAACATTTCTGTGCGTTACACATTTTTACATTTACAATATTTTAAAAGAAAATTACAAAACCAAACTATCTGTAAAATGTGAGGTGTGTGTGTTAAATGAATGATTAGCGCCATCCTGTGGCAAAACAAAAACACGCAGAATTTACTACGTTTAAAACTTTATAAAATAAAATAAAACCACAAACCTGCGGGCGACAATTATGCACAAAATGTCGGCATCCGTCTTAGTGGCACACGCCTAAACATACAGAGGAGCACTCGTTACACACATACACACACACACAGCACAACAGTCTCACGTAGCTTATAACGAGGCAGCCGAGTGGCGCCGATATTCGTAACAAAACAGTGTTTGGAAGGCTATCTGAACTTAAAAACACAGCTAAACATATTTACATCCTTCATGCACACTTTTCCTCACACATTCACTGACTTAAGACCACATTTTCATGGAAAACAAACAAAAATGTCGGCGGGACTTTCCAAGCCGAAACTCACCCTCAGTCATGGAAAACATTTCTGTGAGGGGAAGAAGGGAGGGGCTACACAAACCTGTAGGGCTACAGGTGCCCAGGAGGGACAAAAAGAAAGCAAAACGTCCTCTTAGAGGCAAAAAGAAAAGAAAACTATTTAAATAAGATAAAATTCCCAAACAAAATATAATAAATAATAAAGGTGCATTTCAACTCTGTTACATTTGCTCTAGTCTAAATCATAACTACAGTATAATGTTATACACTGTTTTTACAGCTGTTTAATTATTATTATTAATCAATTCTAAATGAAAAGACAGGACAGTTTCAACACTGTTTCAACTTTATTATCACTGACATTCAAATTAATGATGCAGCAGCACAGATGCTTCATTTAAACTAGCAAAGAATTAAGGCTAGCTTAAATTGATACATATACATTATAATAGTAAACCCAGCTATTTAAGGTAATAATACATGACTCACCATTGTTAGATATTATCATTTGTCAGGTCATAGTGGACGTACTTTCTCAGAAATCTAATATTGGCCAGGCTATGGCTATTCAAAATCATCCATGTTACCTTCCAACAAATAGAGAGAGTAATAATAATAATAACAATAATACTACATTCTATTTATAAGCCTTTCAAAAACATGGTCCCCTTACA
Organism: Trachurus japonicus; assembly: GCF_045865225.1. Classification (NCBI taxonomy): domain Eukaryota; kingdom Metazoa; phylum Chordata; class Actinopteri; order Carangiformes; family Carangidae; genus Trachurus; species Trachurus japonicus. The sequence continues at coordinate 18,562,713 of NC_140929.1, forward strand.
AGGCAGCCTAAAAAAGAAAAGAAAAAAGCAACATAAAAATAAATCAATGAAATAAATAAAGGGATATCTTCCTCCAAAGAAAACTCTTATGCAACATTTTTTTATGCTTGTTACTCCAGGGAGATAATATTTTATCTATTTTTTCATGAATGGAGCATTCTTCAGAGCACACACAGTCTGTCCTGGCACTCCTGCCGTCACTATCTCAGCCGCTCACGAGGTTCATGACTCATGTCTGAGTGGCATGCTGCTTATCGGGATGATCGTGACCGGGTGCTTTAAAATGTTGCTGTGACATTACAACAGTGTGGATAAGTAAAATAATAAACCTTCCCTCTCCAACAAGACTGAACACAGCGAGATTTTTGCGCTCTGAAGCGTTAAGAGGGCGAGTATAGACTGATGATGACACCAGTGTTCCTCAAAGAGCTGGGCACATGTCTTGTTGTTTGCATTTTAGCTTCACTTACCCAAATGAGGGCAGACTTTTCAAATTAGACTTGATGTTGATTTCATTTGTAGGGTTTCTGAGATTTACAGAAAAATTCTAAATGGTGGCCTCGAACATTTTGGTCATGCAGGAGGAAACTATTCTGATGCTCATCTGAAGTAGGCTTAAATACAGCATCATTGTCAACACTGTTGGATCTGGTACAAACCTGCTGCTGCCACTGATTTGAATAATGATGAATATTCATTTACATCAGGTGCCTGCAAAAAGCTGCCTTTTAGTGTTTATCAATGCACCTAAATGATGTACCAAACACATACAACTATGGATGGATGGTCCAAAACGTTACACTAGATTAAACTGTTCAACTATTCTAACTTTTCTTCCGTCCCTTTGCTGACTCTGTTTCTTCTGATGATGGGTTTCATGATGTTGACTACCCATGAAACCCACAGCTGCTTTACACATACCAAAAATACAAGGATCTCATTGGTTTCCCCAGTAAATGGTGTGATGGTTTCGTTGCTTCCAGCCTTGTAAATGTTTTTTTTTCCAAAAGGGTGGACACGTGGCTCTACTGAAACTGCAGTAAAGACCGGCAGGAAACCATCTGGTAACGAATCTGCATAACTTTGCAAAAATTAAAATACCGGGAGCTATGTTTTAGCGTAGCGTGTTTCGCATGTTTACTGAATGATTCATGGTCCTCTGAAGATGATGAGTAATGATCTCCTTTTGCTTCATCTTCAGGTTAAAATAAGAGTTTTTTGACGTTTTATTGAAGCTACAGCTTTACTTTACAGCTGCAGATGGTGCATGCGGTGTGTATTTTTTCCCTCTCTCTCTCTCTCATTCACACACACTGACAACCACACTGTATTTGCCAGTTGAATGTGGTATTTCCTCCTGTCTGAATCATGGGCAGACTGAGCGTCTTGGCTCAGCCGGAGTGGCTATGTGACTAGTGTCAGGTCCACCACTTACAGCTCTGCCTCACTGATACTTATTCATTCATCCTCACACACACACACACTGATACACCCTTGCATAGGACTCCTGACAGGTTTACCTCAGGACTCACCTGGTCGGCCACTGAAACTCATAAACATACACTTTGCATTCTAACTTGCATATTGTTGTCAGGCATATATTGGTCATCTTTACCTAAGCATTTCATTTTATTGTCCCTTCCATGCATAACTTGTTTTTATCCTCCTGTTGTTGCACTGTATTTTACAACTTTAATCAGTGGTGTGCTAACAACAGTTGCCTAAAGTAGACCTGCATGCTGCGCGTGTGTTTATGTGTGTGTGTGTGTTTAAGCTCTGTGGGAGAGTGGAGCTGCTGCGTCAGGCGTATGAATGGTACATGGGCAGGCAGCGCTAAGCCAGCTGCTCCACAAATAGCTGCCTAATGCTACGCTGATGCAGGATTGTGTGCGTTCCCAATCAGCCAGGTTAAAGGTATAAAAACAGAGTAATGCAGACTGGAGCAGTTGGTCAACAAAGATCAGGTGTCTTACTTTTTATTTGTGAAGAGCATTAAAAAACAAAGGCCTAGCGATATCTCACCAGAGTCTGCACACTTTCTATCATACACAGATTAGTCATCACCAGGTGACCCGGCGACGTGTCACACTCTCTATCCTTGTCGCTCCAGTCATGACTCAGCAGCTCGTCCTCGTCTACCTGATTAGCTCTACCTTATTAGCTCATGTCATGTGTCCCATGTCCCATTTGAGATTATTTTAATCTTGTCTGTGTGCTCTGTATACATGCATACACACACACACACACACACACACACACACACACACACACACACACACAAACATGATTTCTTCGACCCATGTATGATACAGCCCATCAAGAACAATAATCCCTGGGGGCAATTACCGGTATGCAATATTTGCATGGGATATATGGGGAATGATTGATGTGATTGACTCAACTAATTGGAGGAAATAAACTGACATTATATAACAATTCAGAATAAAAAAGTATTTGCAAGAGAGCATAATTACCACATGAAAAGAGGACTAAGTTGAATCAGTTAGCTAAAAATATGGATATAGGCTACGTTAAAAGGCTAAAGCCATAAACCCCCACTAACCCCAAGCATCAGCTAATGGAGCTTCAGTTATTTAGTTGAAAGAGATAATGCTAATGAGTATTCTAATGGATCGACACTTTGCAGTGGTTAGCTACAATAGCTGGCTTAAGGTAATGGCTAATAGTTGAGATAGTTGATGAATAAAAGGCCAAGATATGGCTGATATTGTTGGTTTGAAACTTTTAGCTTCCTTGGCACAAAGTTGTACAAAAACACTGTGGTTAATTTTTGTCTTAACAATATCCACCGGATACACTCTAATATCTCTGTGAACAAGACCGGGAACCATTGGCCTACATAGATATCTGTTGTGTTGCATCATTGTCTGTAATGGGACGTATTTATGTCTTTATGGCTGTTGCGCATCAGTTAACACATTCATTTCTCACACATTAACATCCCCTTGTAAAGACGTCATGTCACACACTCAGGTCTGCAGGTGGAAGTTTACTGGTTCAAATGAGGACTGTCGGAATTTTTTCCACACTGGTCTGAGCCAACCAGGCTATACATTTCATCTGGGGTCAAATTTCATTCTGTAGTTTTTTTATCAACGCTTTGGATTTCTTCTTGGCCTTATTAGGATTCAGTCACATCATGTTATTGGTTTGTCATCATCATTGATGCCTTAAAGCTGGCACAATGCAATACTTCAATTAAACAGCTTTGGAATAATTGTAAGGGTTTAATGACTTGTAACTTGTTCAGGGAGAATGGAGGCTCTCTGCCTTCCACCTTGCGTCTCTTGTCCAAAAAATAAACCATGCAGAGCCTCCAACCCGTGTAGCTCTCATATCGGCAGCACCACAATACAGACGCATGCAGAACATATTACCATAGTCTCTTAACGGATAAGACTTCACTAATATACACATCGTAACACATATGATAAATAGCCTAACGTTATCTTTCAATCCATGGATTGCTTTCTCGCCGGCTTCATTGAATACAAATGCACATGGCCGGGAGGAGGGTTAGCAAAACAGTGAAAAAACAACCGGACTTGCATAGTTCCCCTTTAATTGTCTGTTTGTTGTATGAACGTGAATGAATACGTACATATGCGCTCATGTTGACCTTGATTTTCCAGTTTTATTAGGAATGCCTCACCTCACAATGGAGCAAAAACTCCTTTCTCTGTGTGCAGAGGCCATTGATGGGGAGGTTGTGCGCTGAATGGTGAAGTCATTCAGCGGGCCTTGAATGGAGCAGAGCAGATTAAATAGACCCTGTGTTATCCCTGATTACGCTGGCACTGACATAAAGGCCCTTTTACGTTTACAGTTCCATCACTGTAACAAAAATAGTCCTACAAGAGTGAGTCAGACCAACGCTTGCTGTGTGTCACGCCTATTAGTAGATTATTGATTTCACTGACTGCATCTGTTTTCACTGCTTTCATGAGCTATTATTTATTTAAACCTTTATTTTAACTCGTTGGTCACTGAGGTATTACAGGTACAAAAGTATAGCGTGAAGTCAGAATGAAGTTCTTAGTTCTCCTGGGGGCAAACTGAAAATTTACACATCCTCTACCCACATGTGTTTTTTACATGTCACTTTTTTGCTCATTTATTTTTTAAATGTTTAAAATTCCAACACTTAATCAGAGTTCTTGGTGCTTGAGACTCTGGGCCCTTATAAGCATATAGTCTCCAGTGTGTAGCCTACACTAAAATAATATTTAGAGGCAAATAAGCAGCTAACAAAATAATAGTTTCATCTCTCTCAACAATTAGGTGTGGTTTTCTTCCAGGATGCTCTCAGTCCAGTGTTTATTCTTTCCATGTTTCCCCCCCATGACCCTGGGGCAGCACAGTGGTTAGTGGTTGTGCAGTGCAGTGGTTAGCGCTGTTGCCTCACAGTAGGGGTAGGGTTAGGGTGTGTTTCCTCCATCCAGACATGCAGGGTAGCCTAATTGGCGACTCAGATGGTTGAAAGAATGTGAGCGTGATTGATTGTTAGTCTTTATGTGTCAGCTCTGCTTAAAGTGTGCTGCACAAAGATGCACATTTGGAGGCATTTTATTTGTCGCTTCCTGTAGAGTGGAAACAGACAACAGGAAGTCTACTGAGGGACACTGGGATGAGAAGCACAGAGGGTCCTTGGCTGAATTTGAAACCAGGATGTTGTGGTTACATGGACTGATCTTTAAACTGCAGGGAGCCGTGGATGCCCCGCCTTAAAGACGCCCCTATAAAAATGTAGTTAAAGGGTAACTATGCAAGTCCAGTCACTTTTTTTTTTTTCTTTTTTTTTTTTTTACAGAGCTCCCCATACAAAGTGCATATTTTCACTGTTGTAAAAACTCACCGATTTTGCACGCTTGGTTTTGCTGGGTGGAAGGCAGTCAGCTTCCCTTCTCTCCAAAACAAGTCTTTTAAGGTAAAAGTCTTACATAGTTCCCCTTTAATTTTACAACTGAACCCTGTCTACACTGGAACTGCACCCAGAACTTAAATAACATTTAACAAGAAATGTGTAATTATTAGTTTGAACAGGAAAATTGGGTAATGGTGTTGTAATGGTGCCGTGTGATGCTCCATCATCTGTGTTGCTTTGGTTCTGCAGAGCCTGCTGCTGATGTTGGTTTTCATCATCCACATGTGGAAAGAGGAAGTACTGTAATAATGTAAATTCTTCAAAGTGTGAGAGGCTGGGTGTGGGAATCCAACACAAAAAGATCCAAATCTTGCTGAATTTGACTTACCCTGGTGAAAAATTAATGTACTAAGTGTACTAAAATTTAGCATACTTTTGTGTACTTCAAGCCGCACTAATCATCATTATATTTCAAGTGTGTTTAAGATTAGTTAACTTGAAGAGTGCTAAATTGGAACAACTAATTTTGTGTTAAGTATATTTAAATTGTAATTAAGTTGTAGAAAAGCTCAACTTAAAGTGTATTTAGTGTACTTTTGTGTACTAAAGTGGAACAACTTAAAGTATATTTAGTGCACTTTAAGTACATGACATTTCATGTACTAATACATGCCTAATTAGTTAAATTAAAGTGTACTTTGTTTGTATTATAAGTACATTAAAATTAGATGTTAGTGTATTAAAATATATACTTAATTATACTTTTGGTATACTACTTTCTACCTTCATGCAAATGTGTTACAAGTATACTAAAGGCTGAAAGACTTGTGGGACTACTTCCAGGTAAAAAAACATACTTTAATGTATTTAAACCACATCCAAATTATAATAATACATTGCAAATAATACAGAAACTTGTACTATCTCTAAATGTATAAACATTTACATATGGCTTTTAAACATTTTCAAAGGAAAACTTTAATAACACATTTTCAAATATTGCTTCTTTCGTACATAGGAAATCGAAAATAGAAATAGGTTTATTTCGGGCAGCAGACCTAAACATTACAAATAAACCTTTAAGGATTTTTTACTTGAAGCAAGTCAAGAGTCGATATTCCTGTGTTTATGACACAAACGGTAGTTTTCTGACTACCCCTGAATGCACCGAGCACGGCAACAGGGTCTCGCGTGAGACTTTGAATTTAGATCTAGTTTTACAAGCATGTCGGCTTGCTTGAAGTAAAGAAACTTCTCGGTGCATGTTTGAGTAGCCATCTGACGCTGTCTGTGGAAAAAAATTGCGGCTTTGAGGGCTGTAAACAGCCTAACCAGCGGAACTTGCATCCACTCCCATTCATTGCTGCCGTAGCGATGCGGGGACAGACGCAGCTACCGCAAAACAGGAGACGTTAAACTGAAAATCTTCACATTCCTTCTTTTAGACTTAAAATGATAAGAACATACACCCTCAAGTTGAATTTGCCTGGAATTGTCCTTTAAAGAAGGATAAGCAAAACACATGTACATACACAGTGTAACACAATTCTTACCCAGGTAAGTAGGAACATAAAAAAAAAAAAAATTGCAGCTATGTTTGAAAGTTCAAGTCACCTCTTTTTTCAGTCACTCCCAGTATGAAATGTTCAGTCCACTGAGGAAGTGAAGAGGATCTATCCTACCGCATGGTTGAATGTGTTGGATATGTGTATGTGTGTGTGTGTGTGTGTAATGAAGTGATGAAAGGATCCAGGTTCTTGATTCTTTGCGGGCACCATATCTCTAGTTGTCCTCCAGGCTGTGGTTCGCCATCAAACGTCTCGATCCAGGCTCCAACATCCGGGTAGGTCCAAGGTTCAAAGGATCCAACAGGAAAACCTGACCTATGATGAGTAATGTCAGAACATTCTCTTAATTCTCTCAACTCTCAATCATGAAATACAATATATAAATCATGTTAAATCCACTCAATTCACAGAGAATATTTCTAACTGAATAAACATTGTAATATGACACCACACCCAATAATATCATAGCAACATTCTCAAAATATCAGAGATTAAGTTATTAAAATAACTTCTCCACATCAATAATATAAAAATAACGTCTTCACATAGTAATAAGCATGCAAATATAACATTAATACCAGTAAGAAGACGTACAGTGTGCACCTTCTGCCATGTCTTAGCATAAAATAGTGACTCGGCGTGCTAAAAACGCAGATACTGTACTAAATCATCAGATTTTACAGTTCAGTGTGCAACAAATTCTCAAAACGTCTCATATTGCACCTTCAAAATGAAGCTAGTGCTAGCTTTAACGCTAGTGATTCACACGAGTGGGTAAGGTCTCTGGTATTAGCACTGATTAGCACTGGCGGTTAGCATTTAGCATGGAAAAAACGATTTCTCACCGATGCGTTTTCTTCTTGGTGGAGATGTCGGGTCCCTCTAGCTTCACTCTCACAGGTCCAGGGCGTCACCGGAGTTATCCCGTAGTTTTTAATCACTTTTATCAACTTTTACTAGTGTCTCCTCTTCACAAGCTAAGTGTCGTGCTCGATGCGGGGCTGCTCGCTCTCCTGACAACGGCTCCGGAGGAAGTGAACCTTGTTCAGAGCAGGTCAAGGGGCGGGAGCTTCTTCCCGATTGGCTGACAGCTCATCTCCAGCCAATCTCTTTCAAAATAAACGTATAAAAAAATATTTTATCACCGTTCAATTTCAAGGGGGCAGTTGTCGGTCTGAGGAGTGAAGCTCACTTCCGCGTTCAAAAAGCTGCAATCCCCTCGGCTGTCGCTGGGGGCTGGCTCCAGAAGGGAGCAACTCCAATTGAGCCCCATGTTAAAATAGCCAATTTTACAGCTTAAAAAAACATATTTACAGCCTGGTACATTTCATTTTTTTGGTCTCAACCGATAGTTTCTACCCCCGCACACACTCTGAGGGGGGTGAATTTTTTTAAAACTCTACCGTTTTACTGTTATTAGGTTTAAAGTTCTGGCCAATTAGGGCACAGAACCGTTGAGTGACAGGTCCGGAGACCGCTGCTACGAGGCCAGTGGGCGGGCTCTCGGCCGGCCAACGGCTGCACCGCTCCAAATATGGCAAGTAGAATCCAACATGGCGCGGTTCAAACCCCCGTAGTAGCGGCACAAAACAGACTCCCCCAAACCAATGGGTGACGTCACGGACGCTACGTCCATTCTTTTTACAGTCTATGTTCAATTTCTTTTTATAGGTAAGTATCTGTTTTTAATTATTAACATAACTTAGTATTTATTAATTAACTTTTTAAATATGAATTCAGCTGTTTTAATATGCAATCAACTAATTTTTAATACAGACTTTTAACCTTGGTTACAACAGACATTATAACATTAAAACAATGTGCTTAAAGGGATATTTCAACATTTTGGCAGATTTGCCCGTTAATCCCTAGTCTTAGGGATAGGGTTCGTTACTTTTACTGTAATTGACGGTAACCTACAAGCTGTTTTTAGATCGGCGGGGCAGAGACATGAGCTGCTCAGCTACCGCTACGGAGACTATCAAACACACAATCCAACAACTCTACAACGCTCTTGTGGATGATTGTTAAGTGTTAATTAAGTGTATTGTTTCATGTGATTTCATGCGTGTAAGGTTGTAGCCTTTCTATCTTTTTTTTTTTTTTGCCAAACACACAGCACAAAATTTAATAAACGGGTTTAGGTGCATAGGCTAATACCACTTTCCAAAATGTCCTGAAGTAGGCTACAAGCATAAATAACTTCACTTTATAATTAAACTCAAATGTAACTTAAAATACACTCAAACTTAATATTACAGTGTTGATATTAAAATGTATACTTTCAAAATATGTTATCATTGTATTTTACAATGACAATTTTAGCATACATTTTAAAATATATCAAAAGTATGTGTGAAAACAAATTTCAAATAAGTACACTTTAGAAATTACACATAAATTTCACTTTAAGTATATTTTAGTTTAATATATTTCTATAAAGTGTAATATAGTATAATTATTTTCAAGTGTGTTAAAAGTGTTAGCGTGAAAGTGTGATGTTAGTGTAATTTTTATATATTTATATAAAGTACAATTTGTATAATTACATTTTCAATATACTATTCAAAATACGAATATACTTGAAATACAATAAAGTACACTTTTTTTTCACCAGGGTAGAGACATCTCACACTGACAACTTGGCAGCAGATCTTAACATCATTCCCACTTGGCTGAAATAGAAGTGACAGGATTAGCGGCTGGACTGAAAAAAAGAGTTAAATCTGAAAAGAGGAAGTGTTGCCAACACGGTTTCAGTGGCTCCGTGTGCTCCCTGACGTTATTAGAAAACAGCAGCTTACTTCCTGTTATATCGCTGTCCTGACTCTTTGCAAAGCCTCACCAAGTTAATGGGTTAGAGACAGCTGACTAATAGGATCATCCCAGGCTGCAGACATGTTAACGCAAGGATGAACAAGAGGAGAAGGTGAGACAGGACGGCAGAGAGGGAAGGAGAGAAGAGGAACAAAGAAAGGAATGAGGAGTAAGAGGCAAGGTTGAAAAAAAGTAAAAAGAGGAAGATGGGAGCGACGAGATGCTAAGGCAAGGAAAGGAGGGAAAAGATGGAGAGAAAAGAAGGCAAAAGGAGGGGAGGGCGTGAGGAAAGAAGGGATGAAGAAAAAGTTGGATGTACAGGGGGAAAAAAGCAGCTACTCGAGCAGAGTCACGTCCACCTGAAAATGCCCTCTTCTCATCCCTCCTCCTCCAGCTCCTCTCATCCTCTCTCTGTTTCTCTTTCCTCTTCCCTTCACATGAATAATTGATCCCAGAAAGTGATGATGTGTGGAGGCTCACGTAGTCTCAGAGAGGCAGAGTGGGAAGAAAAGCCACAGAGGCGGGGAATGCCACTGGAGAGGGGGTGGGGGCTAAAAGCAGCAGTGTGGATGAAGTAGTCAGACACCTACATGTTGATGCATCTATTTCCTCCTCTGCCAAGTCAGGGACATGCATCATGCACAGTAACGATGCAAACACACACCACACACATCGATTCATGCCAAACTTTAGAGATGACTTTATTTCCTTTTTTTGTTGTTGCTACTTTGACTTCTGCAAATAGCCACATACCCACTGCACCATCTACTTCCATGCAAAGTAATGTGTGATGTCATTCAGGAAGTGTTTCAGCTGCTACTTTTCCTGAGAGATTGAAAATGTAAATGCAAAGTTCTATATTTTCCTCTTCTCCTCTGTTTTATTTAAAGTAATTAAACATTAGAAGATATATTTGTAGTTTTCAAATCCTCAAAAACATCCCAGTGTATATACTATGTCCCCCTGGAGATCTAGTAACAACATGTTGGTGAGCCAATCAGACAACAGAACGCTTTGAGTCTCAATTCTGATTGGCTGACTGTTTCCTGAGTAATCCAACAAAGATGTAGCGGAAACAACAAGTTAACACAGGGAGCGACCACACCCTGCAAGGATGGTGGGTGGATGGATGGATGGTGGGTCCAGGTGGGTGGGGCCTGGGACATGACTGAGGGTATATTGTTCCAATATAGTCATGATCTGATTGGTCTTACTGTAAAGCCTTCACAGCCCGACAGAGATTTCTAGTTGTTTACCCTTCGTCTTGTGTCAGCTTTCTGCTACCATATGGTGTTCGGGTCAGTTTTGACCCGTGTTTTAAATCCAATTTGTTTTTCTTCTCTTGGTTACATTGTTAGACCTCCTTATCCATGAAAATATTGGTTTTAATATTTTTTGGTGTGGGGCCCTGGGCCCTTTTTATCAATTTACCCCTTGGCTTCAATTGAACCTTCCTCTTGTCAGCTTTCTGCTACCATCTATGGTGTTAGGGTCAGTTTTGACCCGAGTCTAAAATCAGCGTAAAACACACTTAAACAATTATTTATCATCCCATTTGTACTCATCTCTTGGTTACATTGTTAGACTTCCTTATCCATGAAAAGGTTGGTTTTGCACTTACGATTTTAACTCTCATTATTGTTCTTATCGTAATAACTGGGTCAAAATTGACCCTAACACCACAAATGTCATAATTTTAACCAGAGCATTTTAGAATTTTGTGGAGAAAAAAAAAAGTTTTATTTTGTTTAGATAGAGGTTCAAAAAGCCTTGATGCTATAAACAAATTTATGTGGAACTTTTATGCATTTAAAACTTGAAAATGGGTCACTGGTGACCCGAACACAAGAGAGGGGTTACTCCAGTTTTCAACTCTTCTCAGGATAATCCCTGCCATCTGGGATGGAGTGTGGTCCTAGGATGATGTGAGACGTCCATATTTGGTTTGGTTTTTAAGATACTTAAGATTCTCCAAACTTCAATAATTGGTTGTAATTATGAGTTTGGCGTTGATATAAATGCTAGTTACAAGTTGTATTTCCACTGACTGCGAAATGTGCTAAACATTTCAGCATATCATCTCTATCAGAGCTTGTGTTGAAACAGTAAAGTTATTGTCCATTACTGTACTGTAAAACCAAATAATGAGCTGAAGGACAATGAAGGATGGAGGAGAAGCGCTGAGTCAGGACTCAGGAGCTATTATACACATGGAAATATTGATCAGCACAGCCAAAACTTGAGCGAGCTTTCATCCATGCTTGTTAAAGTTCAATAAGTATTTTGTACTTATTTGATGCCGGGTCATGTGAGGTAGTCAGGCAGAGTCAGTGTGTTGCAGTAGATGTGTGGTCAGCAGGGAAAATTATAATACACTAACCACTGAAACATCTGCTTCATGTTGAATATTTTTGTGCTTTAGCTTTTCATTGCAACAAAGTGAAGTTTAGCTTTGTCAGCCTACAGCTGCAGTGTAACAGTGTTTGTCAGTTAGTCGGTGCGCTTGTGCGTAGGAATACAGTCGAGACATATGTGGTTCCAAAGAACAGTTCTGTTCTGATAATGTATAGACAATATGAAGTGAACATTTAAATTACTACTACATGTTTTTTCTGCTAACCCTGTGCACGGCAGCACATCACTCTGCAGGTGTATCATGCTGCACATTGATATCTGCTGCAGAAACACCATGTTACCATGTATTTATTTCATCCAAAATTCAGTGAACAGAAGAAACCTAAATCAGATCATTTGGTGTGAGCACAGCACCAGTTCTCCTTCAGACACTTGCACACGGTTTTTCATGGTACAGTACTTGGCAGGTTGTTGAAGCACCTTCTGTCTTTTCATGTAATCCCAGACTGAGGACTCAGTGGGGGGCTATACCATCTGTTGCAGGACTCAGTCTTCTTCTTATCAGTTCAAATAGTTATTTTATTTTTTTTTTTTTTTAAGTATATTTTTCAGCTTTTTGCCTTTATTTGATAGTGATGACAGTAGAGATAGACAGGAAATGGGGAGGCAGAGAGAGGGGGAATGACACGCAGGAAAGGTCTGCCCGACGCGGGATTCGAACCGGGGACGCCTGCGGCGAGGACTGTAGCCTCTACATAGGACGGCCGCTCTACCCACTGCGCCACGCACCGCCCCCAGTTCAAATAGTTATTTTTGACACTGGCTGTAATTGTTGGGTCATTGTCATGCTGCAGAGTAAGTGTGGGACCGATCAGAGGATGGTATTGCATAATGGATAAGAATCAAACATCTGAAGTGCCTAAAACCTGCTTTGTTGTTATGTAAATAAATCATGGTATGAACCGGATCTTGAAGGAACAGGAATGAAGTCCTAATGTGACCACATCTGGAGATATAATTGAATCTAAATGTAAATGATACAGTAATTGATCTTATACCATCTATTTTCCCTGTTTTGATCTTAGAGGATGACATTTCCATACAAACATATGTTTGTGTCTAAGTTATTGGGACTGGGGCATCAACTTCCCACAGCAGAGGGAGTTAGGTAGAAAATCCTACAGCTGCATGTGTCACACTGTCATCTCAGGTGAGAACACTTTCATTCACAACATGTTCCGTCCTACATGTAAAAAAGAAAAAAAAACTGTACTACTCATGTAACAAGCCTTGATAAGTAACAATTTGGAATGATATTACTTTTGCAGAGTATTGGAGAGTAACACTATAGGCCAAAGTCCTGTACTAAAGTTAACTTAGACTGTCTAGCAATAGCAAAAACATCACATTGGGGCAAGTTGTCACATGCCATGTTACTGAAAAGCAGTAGACGAGTAGTTGCACAGTTACATCGTGGCTGAAACAAAAAAATCAACTTCTCTTTTATTTTTTTCATATTTTCATTTAAAATTGAATGAATGTGTGTGTGAGTTCTAAGATGACCAGGATCAGCACAAAGTTGATGGAGTCGAGGTGTTTCTGTGACAATTCAGCCTTCGATTAGGCAAACTGTCACAATTGACCATTGTGTCATAAATATATGTACAACTCCTATTTCAATGTTCAAAGTCAAAATCTTAACATCGTCCATTTGGGTACAAGAAGTTATGATTCAATTTAAAATAGAAATTGAGTTCCCTCCATTGACTGAGAGTGAGCTCTCAGGGCTGCTGATGTTCACTTTAGTGTAAATGGTGCAACTCAACCAATGACATTCTTTCTGTGTAAGGGAACTGTTTCAACACCTATTGGTTATAAAACAGCAAACATTCCACTGACTATTCGTTTGTCCCATAAAAATACAGTTGACCTCTGATATTATGGCCTAGTCCTCACCTTGACAACTACACAGTCAACAGCATGTACAAACACACATGCAGCCAGTAGCTGTCATCTGTGGGGCAAATACTGCAGCCAGTGTGTTTGTTTTCAGTAAATGATATAAAAAGAAGACCATGTCCTCACCGGGATAATTGGATGGTCTAGCCGATGAGTCAAAGTGTGTGTGGACTGGATGTGTGCAGCGCCTTGTGTTTGGAGTGAGCTGTCCAAACACAAGGCACTGCATACATCCACTCACACACACACACACACACACTCACACACACACACACACACTCACACTGCTACTCAACAGAGCTCAGAGAGGAAAAACACTGGAATGAACTGAATTTGGCTCCGTTGGTGGTGACCCAGACGTTTCCTCAGTGCACCAAGAGTTCATTGATTCTGAGCTCCCTCTAGCTATTGTGTTCGTATCTGTGTTTGTGTGTGTGTGTGTGTGTGTGTGTGTGTGTGTGTGTGTGTTTTGTTGCCAAATGCGGATTACACTGCATGCAGGTTCAAGACTGAGTCAAATATAATAAGCAATCTGATAATAAGGAAAATCAACTAGATAAAAAAATTATGTAAAAAAAGAAAAAAAAGAAAATAGAAATTCTTTCTTTTTTTAAATAATCTTATATAAATATTATATTTTTTGGTGCTTTTTTAAGCGCAGAAATATGAGAGGTAGAAATAGATGTAGATGAGAACTTATGGGAAAATATCATTATTTATGTATTTGTTACAATTTTAATTTAATTTAATTTTTTACATTTATATAATACTGTAAAATGAATAAATATTAAGATTCTGACAAAATCGATTTCATATTTCATACATAGTCAAATTGGGATCCTAGTGCATACAAACCCAAACACCTTCTGAACTAAACAGCTTTTATCCAGTGGTGTTACAGTTATATTTTACATTTCCTGTCTCCAGCTCTGCCAAACTTCACCTCTGAGCCGTCCAGAGGAGGGAGCTCGGTCCTGCAGTGATACAGACTGGCACCGAGCCGCCTTATGTCACAGGTCCAACGCAGCCGTGGAGCCAATTGTGCCACCCAGTTGTTGTGTGGATCAACAACAGTTTGCTGTTTACACTGCAGGCTTTCAGTTAATGATCTTATGCAACTGTGGAGTTCATGTGAGGAGTGTCTTAAGGGGTCACTGTATTATTACTGTATTGTTACGGGCAGGACGTACGTATTAATAATACAGTTACATCACTTCAACAACCAGTGAATATTATACATATTCATCCACATTAGAATTTTAAAAGGCATCTTATGTAATTAATCTGACCTCTGGCCTGGAGTTCATCATTCTTGAGACACACGGGAAGCCATGACTGTATAACACTGAGGTTTGAGAATTGCTGTAATTAGATTTCCAAACACCAATTGCTAAACATGTTCAAACTCCGGTTAGCAGGCCTCCCATGGGTCCGACCCTCGTCCACACACACAGGGATGCAGGTCAAAGGTGTGTTGTTGTAGGCTAATTACCATGAAGCTCTGGTGTGACTTACTGGACAACATCTGCTCTGCTCAGAAACATCTGTAATTTACAGGAGAAAGGGGAGAGCAGTGGGTGTGTCCACAGCACTTTCAGATGAACTCAAATGCACCATTTTCCAGATTACAAATGGCTGAACAATATTTTTTTCGTATCAATATATGAACATGCAATATATTAAACCAATAAGTAACTTTTCAACCTTCATATAATATTTTCAGAACTTTTGTGATGGTACATCGACTTACAACAGGTTGAATGACACCTCTGTCATGTCCTGACGGAGTCTGTATCGCCTTCACTGGCACTAAACAGCTTCCAGGTGGATGGTAGGAACCCCTCCACATAAAAAACTACAAATGTGCTGACTGCTTTATGGCAGACGTCACTTCCCCCTTTTCCCACTCGTTAAACAGATGGAAGTCGATGCGACGCCTATTACCTCTATCATGACAGAAGCAGTGAAAAAACCAAAGAAATTAAAAGTTTTGTCTAAGGAGAAAACGAAAGAGGGAGAGTAACGGGCAAATCCCACTGGATACAGAACAGCTGCAGGTCAGCACAGAGCAGATCGTGCGGGACAGGAAATCATGTACAAACTGTAAAATAAAATACACCGTGTTCAAGGCCGTAGCTACCATTGAGGACACCGAGGTCATGACCTCGGTATTTTTTTTCGGCCTAATGAATGAAAAAAAAAAAAAAAAAGTGCAAAGTATTAGGGAGGACAGATGGAAGGTGACTGAGTGACTCCTCTCTTGTCCAAACAACAATTCCGGTAGGCCTATAATGCTCTTGTTTATTGACGCCCTCACGTACGCTGGTGTTTGTTTACTGGTCGCGGGAAAAAAGGCGATTCATTCGGAAAAAGCGAGTGATACAGCGCGTCGCGGAGCCTGCGTGCATGGAGGAGAAGGCTACTGAGTGAGTTGGCTCTAGATAAACTGCTCTTTCCAACCAGTTGTTACACTGTAAAGGTTTCGTACATACGTGCACTTGAACCGCTGTATTATTTAGGGACGGGTCCTCATGTATGCGGAGAAAACAGCTGTTTAATAGGGTCAATCAGCGCCGTTTACTGTCTGTGTCCTGCACTATGCACTAGTTGAGCTACAGTAAGTGGGGGAGAGCAGAGACCTCTTTCCTGCAGATACTATACTGAGGGGGCATCTACTGCACTGTCCATTCTTCCATCAACTTTATGTGAAAAGCACAGTGACATGATACATTTTATGTTTACAGACAGGGGCGTCACTAAGTTTTAAGGACAGGGGGGGCTTAGCCCCCAGGAGATGCACAAGATGTGAGCATATGTGGTGCACGAGCACAAATATTTCACAAACAAAGACTGTGAAATTGTTTCTAAAAAATTTTGGACAGATTTAACAAAGAGCATATGGTGTAAAATCTTTAGGCAACCATTAGTTTTATTTCAGTCTTTTTTATTTAGCCTATTTAAAGAAAGCTAAGACCTGTGAGATTATTACAGACATGTCTGGAGTAGGCTACAGTAGAAAATGTAAATTTTTCATCTCTGCCTAGTAAGAATACTAACAAAAATCACATTAGAGTAAAATCTACCTTTGAATCATGGGATATCAGGCAAATTAATAAGTAATGTGTAGGCTAACTGTGTAAAAGTAGATGCTAAAAAAAATGAACCTGAGCAATTTTGCAGCTGTTTTATTATCAGAGATACGTATGTCCAGGTGGAATTTGACCTTTGGAAAACTTATTAGGCTATATTTCACTAATAGCCTGTGTCATAATATTCACTCCATCCAAATACAACTGTTTTTGGCTCATTTTGATTTCACCTAGACCTCTTCATATTTTCCCATTCAAAGAAGACCATACAACCGAAATGAAGTTTGACACCAATATTTTACTCATAAAAAATATGCATAGAAATGTGAAATACTACATAGCTAAACAACGTGAATAACCAATTATAACACAAACCAAAATTTGCTGCAACAAGGAGCAGTCAGATGTATGTTTGTGGTAACTATAAGGAAAAGCAAACAAACTTCCTGGGCCTGTTTCAAAGTGAGGAGCACAGCTGACGCTCCAGAAGGAAGTCACCAAAGATAGTAGGCTATAGCTGGTCAAAAAAGAGTGCACACTTCACCCTAGAAACCTGTTCATCTTTATGTTAACAACCAGGACCTTCACATTGCATTTCAGACTCTTTTTTTTTTCGAGCTGGAATTAAACTTTATAATATAATATTTTTGCTACTCTGTGGCTGCTACGAGTGTGAGGAGCTAGTCTACTGTTTGTAATGGATGGTGTGTTCTCATCAGAATTCAGTGAAGTTGGGTCTCCTCTGGATGATCACTAGTGATGATAATATCATAAAAATGGCATTAATCTAATATGATGTGTGTAGTTTTTGTCTGTCAAAGTGCACCAGATTGAAGCCTTTTAATATAAAATTGCCCCAAATTTCTGACGCCACCCCCCCGCGCACCACGACTATGACCTCGGTATTTCAAAAATCCTGGCTACGGCCCTGACCGTGTTTACGGCAAATCATATTTCCTGCACTACACCTTGAAAACGTTGTAATGGGCTGAGGCCTGAAGTCAACAGGTCAGAGGTTTTTCAGACACCATTTCATGCCGTTGACACCATGAATGAGGAGATACTGGTTGTAAAATCACAAAATAGGCAGATCAACAGGTCAGCACCGAGTTGTTGCACGCGACCGGGAGATCAGGATGTTTACAACGCTACGCGCCGGTGCTCATGGGAAAAGGGGTCTTCCTTCAGGAAAAACACTACCGCTCTGGTCCACTGGCGCCACCAAACTCAACCAATATGAAAAGTATTGCTTTACTGTAATATCGCATAAGGAAACAATATTGGATATATAGAGTTTCCACAGCTCAGCCAACCACAAACCTCATTTCATGCTTGCCTTGGATCAACAGCTCACACCAGCCAATCACAAACATCCCCTTGAGCGAGTGAGACGTGTTGCTGGTAATCTAAACCAGATTTTACTCTCTATATTTTATGCATACATACAATTTTATGCACATTAATTATTTCCACTGTTTATCCCTCAACCTGCTTTATATTAAAAATGTATGTTTAAAACTCTAATTTCAAATTGTTGTCTAATTTCAATTTGTAAATGACTTTAAGCTTATTAATCTTTTTCAGCTACATACTTACAGCAAACAGTTTTAACTATTACTGCCTACTCCCTTTTAACAAATGATCATTTTTCTTTCATATCAATAAGTATTTCAATAGAACTATTTATTTCCCCATTAGTTTGAGCTAGAGTTGAACTTCCTGTTCATTTACAAGGTTTCACACGTTCACTAGTTGAGCTGCTCCACAACAAGGTTTAACTCTGCTGTTACGTATCATAGTGAATGAAGAGATGACAGTGGGTGAAACAGAGATGAAAGTTTAAAAAGGTTAGAAACAAGTGAATGAGCAGCAACGCTGAGAGGATGCTTCTGTGTGAAAACACATCACCAGACTGAGGTTAAGCTGCATTTGAGATGATCTTTCAGCAAATGACTTGAAATGTGAACTTTGAGCCTGAAGGATTGTGGAGTCGGAGCACAAAGCAGAGCTGGGTCAACATCAGGATCAGAATTTTTCTCCTGTCAGAGCTGCTTCATCCTAAACACACTGCAATTTGTGAAATTTGATTTCTCATGTCAAACAACACAATACGTGACTTCCTGTTCACTGATGTTGCCTGCGTCACAGGCACAAATCCCCATCAGTCTCATCCATTGCAAAAGAGCTGAATTGTTCTCAGTTACAATGCATCATTATTTTTGAAGAAGCGTTGCATGTGGAAGTTGAACACAGAAGTCGTTTCCTAGGAAACAAATAATGATTCTCAACCACCACTGTTTTGTAACAGTGACAGAGCTGAATTTCCAAGAGTTGCAAGAAGGAACTTCTGCAAATTTAAATGTCTCACGATGAAAACGTCTGCTTTAAACCTTTCACCTCTACTTCTCGAAATAGGATCTTTAAGGCATTGTGTTTATTTCATTTGAAGAAAGATTCCAGGAGGTGGATGCATTTTCTTATGCCTGGCCACTCTATGCCAAAAACAAAAACTCAGTCACTAATGTTATGACCAAAGCATTGGTCATAAGTCAACAGCAAATCCAAGTCCAAAACTAACTGTAGTCTGTAAAAAATGAAATAAATGTCAGTAAGATTTATGGTAAAATAAAACTGAAAACCTATTGCAGTAAAAAAAAAAAAAAAACAACAACATACAAACAAAAAAACATCTGAAAAGGTTAAATACGATCTTTATGTACATCAGTGCAAACTGAACGGATGTTATGATGCTGTGGAAAGCCCTTGAGACAAACTGATTGTAAAAATGGGCTATACAAATAAACTTTCCTTGCCTTTATATTTTTTAAAGGTTTTTCTTACATTACATTAGTCCACTGTTAAATGCTCTTACACTGTTTCAAAATATGCTGTAATTTATGTAACATATTTTTTCTTCCAAAAATTACAATTTGTCAGTTCTCTGACCTTGTGTTGACATTGTAATATACAGTAGCTTTCATTGTAAGTACTCCAAAATGGTATTGAGTAACTTGCTCCTCCAGGATAAGTGGGTGGGATTTCCCAGCACGCTACAGCGTGATGTGTCATGTACATCAGAGCGAACAGACTGTGGTAATCCTTGTTATAATGTTAGCTGTGTATGGTATTGATAAAACTGCTTTGCAGTGTTCTAGTTGCTCTAACGCAGGGGTGTCAAACTCATTTTAGTTCAGGGGCCAGATACAGCGCAATTTGATCTCCAGTGGGCCATTAACTCTCCTATTACAAGATATTATGAACAACCTGAAATTTCTTGAGAGAAATAGGTGTAATTTTAAAAAATATAACAGTTTTTCAAGGAAAAATGAGAGGAGTTGTTCATTTAGTGATCTCCATGAGACTATCATACACACTTTTCAGATGTATTGCGAAGGGAACACATACTGGTCATAAATGGGATATTGTATTAAACCCTCCTTGGAGTGATGATCTCTCAGCCTCATCCATTAGCATAACAGACCTCAGCTTGCTATGTTGTATTAATTGCAAATCTCTGCAACTCATACAGTAGCCTACACAAGTGTTTGGAACAGAACATTTATGCAGTATTGGCATAATTAACATAAAAAATGTCTATTACTGTATATGGCAAAAAAGTGTTTTGTTTTTAATAGTAAAAAGTGTATCTATACAATTAAAAGTAAAAATCATTTTGTTAATATTAACCGTAAACTCACTGTAATAGTAGAAAAAGTTGTAATGTATTTACCATTTTTTTTCTTATCAACTTTTTTTTTCCAGTGTAGCTGCAGCGCTGAGCGTGTGTTTATTAAGCGATTGGTTGATGACGGACTCCTCCAGCGTCACAGCAGGTGGATCATTCCAGGAAACCGGTGACCTCTGACCCTGTGTGTTCTCAGCTGTGGGGCAGGTCTAATGGTTTTATCAACCTGCTTTCTGCTGCATTTCTCTGCTGCAACATCTCACCATGACATCAGCAGTCCCCAACATACAAAATTTCAATTTGGATAACATGGATTTATCCTGTATCAAGTTAATCAACTAATTAATCAGGCAATCTTACAAATATAAATGTTCATTAATCATATGCAACTACCAAACCTGCAGGTATCGTGTGTGTTTGCTGCAGAGCTGTACACAGCACCGTGTGACAGTCGCTCTAACACTGAACATATCATGACAACATGTACTCTTAGCTGCTGTACATCCTCTTAACTCAAAGGATGCATGACCCACTGACATAACCCTGATCTCTATATGGGACAATAAGAACAACATGTGTAGCACATGCAAAATATATAAGTTCAACATTTAGGTTTTAATTCTCAATGTGTGCTGGGATCAGGTCTTGCCAACTGGTTGTGTAACAAGGTGGGGAAGGAAAGTGTTACCAACATAATGTTTTCTGGTCATACATCAATAACACACAAAATTAGTTCAAATCTGAAACTTAATGGAGAAAAAAAAAGTGTCAGCAACAGATCACGACCACCAGACAGCAGGAAGTGAGTGAGTCCAGATTCTGAACATCTGTAGGCTATGTCTTACATAAGATGAACCCAGACAAAGTGCACACATGCACATCAGTCTGTGGCTGAGGACCAGAGGACCAAGTGAGGATGAGGATGAAGAAGGTTCCTCTGGTGCTGAATCTTGTGTGTGGGTCATTACTAGAACATGTGTGGTATTGAATAATAACCATATTTCCACAGTGTTGGCCTTCACTTGATGACCTCACTATTGGCTTATGAGCTGTCACTGTGGCTGCTGGAGAATCAGTGTTTGCTCTTCTTTATTCTTCCATCTATTTCATATCCATATTAGAACAATGGTATTCAGTTCATGCAGCTGATCACCTCGGCTGTGTCTTCTGCTTATCAACTACTATCATGTAGTGTTTTACTGTAACATTATGTATCAGACACTTCCTGGAAGCTGTCACTTACTCTACACTGACTCTCCTGTGTGTTCTGAGGCGTGTGGTGGTCATTAGTCTGCTGTGTGGGATGATTACAGCTCAGCATGATGTTTGGGTGTTTGAGTCGTAAGTGTGGATGTTTGCTCACTTGTGTTGACCACGTCCGCCTGCACTCTATCCAAACAGTTGCTCTTTCCCTCTGCTGCTGTCGGTCTGTCTGATTCCCCTAGAAAGTGTAGAGATTTGCTTATTTACTGACAAATCTGATCCCACTTGCATGATGCGTTTATGATAAGGTAATAGCATAGCATGGCTTAAAACCCTAAAAATCCACCTCACCCCTGACCCTTAAGTGCTCTCCCTCGCTACAAAAAGCTTTTATTCTGGTCAAATCATCTGCTGAGACATTTTAAAACCAGGCTTCTGCAACAGAAAGAATGCAACTAGCATCAATTAGGATGAAAAAATAGAGTTCTTGAACACAGAATTTTTTTAATATATAAAAAATGATTTAAAACAAAATGATCTATGGAATTGCTTAAATGTTAACCCAATACACAAAGAGTCAAGAGACAGATGGGCAATCAATAAGTGAGCTCTTATCAAACAAAAGAAAATGATTAATTGAAACTTTTATTTTTTATATATATTTGTAAAAAGTTTCTAGAAACATGTTGCACTTTGTCATTATGAAAGTGTAGATGGATGCAAACTTTAAATGAGTGTGTGCTGATGCAGTAAAACTGATAACAGATGCCAGAACACTAAACTGCGGGTACTGACATCTGTACTTAATGTTTGTATTGTGGTACAGTCACCACACAGCTGGATGTTCTACATAACAGCAGCTGGATAGAGAGAAGTACATTAAACCGCACTGTAGGTGTGAACCTATAGTCAACCGTGTGTGTGTGTGTGTGTGTGTGTGTGTATGGAGGAGCGGTCATGATTAATCTCTCCATCTGACCGTCTACTGCATGTGTCCGTGTTCAGATTAGTGTCCTGTTAAATTCATAATGCTGTCTAATCTGAAGTGAAATGCTTTCACACACACACACACACACACACACACACACACACACACACACACACACACACACACACACACACACACACACACAGGTTCAAGTCCCCGCTGATATACAAAAATTAACCCACATCTTGTAAAGTTTCCCAGCATGACTCACTTCCACAGGACACCCAGTAGAGAGAGCTGAGTCACTCATGTGACAGGATGGGAAATCAAGTCTGGCTTGTTTCCTCTCAGCTGTGCTGGTGATAGAAAGGGCTGGAGCGCCCTCTACTGGAGGAGTCAGAGAGCTACAGACCACAAACCCACACATCCACCCAGACACTATAAACAATGCTGCCTGCATCACAAACAAACACAACTACTCCTTAGATGTTCATTTAGATTTAATTATTGTGATGATTTAGTGAGTTTAGCAATTTAGCTGCGTGTTACACATTCAAAAATACACAAAAAACACCTGAGACCTGTAGGCCTATATAAAGTAGGTTCAACATCCAAATATAATAATAATAATAAACAAATGTGGGAGGGTAGAAGATGCATGTCACATGCATGTCACATGACATGACAAGTCATGTGACCAGGAAGAGATAAATCTCAGCAGGTAGTGTCAGAGGGCCCTTTTCTTTGTTCTGGTGAGGCGGTTGGGCAGCTCGCTCACGTAGCGAGAGATAGCCGGACTTCACAATTCCCGTGCCTCAGGGCTAAGAACGACCTCACGGTAATATATGAATTGTTTCGGGTGTTTTTTTTTATGCAAGTACATGTAGTGTGCTGTGTTGGATGTTTTTAATTTGTGTGGAAGCAATATCACGACTTGAAAGTTTATACTTACTGTTTATATTTGTGTGTCTTCCAGTCGAGGGATGACATGACCACGACAGAGCGACTGTGGCTAAAGGTCCGGTAATTAATGTATTAAGTTATGTCTGTATTTTAATGTATGCCCAAGCCATGATATTTATAATGTCCTCTCCTTAGAGAGTCTCACACACTGGGACCTGCCCTCTGCCCAAGCAGAAAATTGCCACGTGAACCAGGGTGTATGAACTCATACCTGGCAAAGTAGGCTTATATTTTATTACCAGTCTTTAGTGTTTTTAACTAAGTATGGTGCCTTGAATGTGTACTAATAGATGTTGTGTCTTCCTTTCAAGGACCAGCCCAGCCACTGTTTTCTATGATTAAATTTTTCTTTTGTGTGTTCATTTATTGGTTTAGTTCCTGAATATGTGATCTCATAAGCATAGGTTTGAGGCTATTTATTTTTATGGTTTACGAAATGTGTATTCTCTTGGATGGTGATTTGAGAGTTTGATTTTTCTGTCTCCCCTCTTTGTCTGCAGCTTGAGTGTCCAAGGCCGGGTCTGCACCGACACACTGCTCCTGTCTGTGGTGGGACTGCACAGGGTGACACATTGTAGTGGTGTGTATATATATTGCCTAGTGACACTGCATGATATCTTTAAAGTAATTAGATGTAGAGTTTGTAGTGCATGTTTGCGGTGCTAGACTTGCTGTCCCCTCTTTCTGTCTTCCACAGCTTCATCTTTCAGCTGGTGAGCACAGCAGACCCGACCTTCTGAGCATAAGGAGACGTTAGTTTGTCGCCATCCACATTTTATTTGTTATTTTGCCTCACTCCTATACCATATTGCGCCCTCAACATAGATTGATCTGATTGTAATAAAAAGAGATTATTTTTCATACAGTACTGGCTTCTTGTAAGTTGTTCCTGTTTTGGGGAAGTATGGGCCACACAACACAAAGAGAAATCTATTGCTAATCAAGGGTTCCTCCTGTCCTTTAATAGGAGGTGGCGTTGTTGACATGTTTAAGTGACTCCCAGTGCCAGGCACTACATTTCTGGCGTTGTCGGCAGGATCTTTTTTTTTCTGTCAGGAACAATTTGTATCTTGTTTATATTTTTTTAGTAGAAACAGTGGCTGGGGCTGGACTACGAGAGAAGCCTCTTGGGGGTGCAACAGCGAACCTGTAACGGGATCCACGGACCAGTGAAGGCCACTCAACTTCGTCATTTACCTTTTTTTTTTCGTTAAAAGAAAAACATAGCAAAAGACTGTTTTTTTTTATCTACT
The DNA here is from genome assembly GCF_045865225.1 of Trachurus japonicus. Taxonomy (NCBI): domain Eukaryota; kingdom Metazoa; phylum Chordata; class Actinopteri; order Carangiformes; family Carangidae; genus Trachurus; species Trachurus japonicus. Next base: position 18,587,418 of record NC_140929.1, read on the forward strand.
CCTTGTTCTCATTGTAGCCAAACCATAAACTGAACCGCTGACATGAGTGTGGATCAGGAAATGGAGGAACTTTTGGCTCTGCGTGAAGAAGTACAGAGGCTGCGAGTGGCCAATGAACAACTCACCAGGATAGAGGCAGGTACTACTGGTACTTCTAGTACTAGCGCCGTAGACCCACCTCCCGGTGGCAGTTCAGCTTCACCAAATTTGCTTGCACCACATGTTGAACGATTTGTTTACATTCAAAGAGAAAGGAAGTGTCCCCACTTTTCAGGTTCTAAATCCAGATCTGACTTGTCAATTTATGATTGGATTGAGAACATAGAGTCATCCTGGGGAGGGAGGCAGATGACTGCCAGAGAGAAGGCACTCTTCCTTTATGATCACCTGGAGGGGGAAGCAAAAACAGAGATCAGATTCCGTTCTTTGGCAGAGCGGGAGAATCCAGACACTATTTTAAACATTCTGAAAGAGCTGTATGGTTCCTCCTTTTCCTTTGTTAGCCTGCAAAAACAATTTTTTGATCGCAAACAGAAGGAAGGGGAATCTTTAAAAGAGTTTTCCCATTCTCTCAGGGCATTGATTGAAGACATTCAGCGAGCCTATCCAAACCGATTAACAGATCCAGATGTTCTGGTCAGAGACCAGTTTGTGGAGCATGTGCGTGATGTGTCATTGCGGGGGGAGTTAAAAAGCATTGTACGACAGCGTCCTTCAATCTCCTTCTTAGCTCTGCGACAAGAGGCTATAAGGTGGGCAGAGGAGGGTGAGAGACCTCCTGGGCAGACCCGCGCCGGGCTGCATCATATTGGCGTTGATGATGATGTTGAGGGTGCCTGTCATGCAGTGGGGGTTGGAAGGGGGTCCGATGTCTCTGTTTTGCAAGAACAATTTAAGAAACAACAGTTACAAATTGAGGGTATCATGCGAAGTCTATCTAAACTAGAATCTGTACTTCATCAGTCTGTTTCCCATGTTACTAAACCAAATTACCAGTTTACTTCAGAGGGCCAGCCCATCTGCCTCCGCTGCCGGAAGCCTGGACATGTCTTCCGTCAGTGTCGCCAGGGGACGAGGCAACGAGCATCTAGTTTACCCAGCATGCAACCAGAACCAAGCTCAGCTCCAACTGGTGCAGGACCTCCAGGTATGGCCAATATAAACCAAGTCAATGTTAATGAGCCTAGTGGAAATGATTATGTAGAACAGGTTCCCCCTATTTCAACTACTTCACGACCCCTCATAGGTAGATGCCCTGTGGTAGAGGTGGAGATGGGTGGGGTAATGGTGAAATGTTTGTTGGATACAGGTTCCATGGTCAGTACTATTACAGAGTCATTCTTTAAAGAAACATTCAAACCCTGGGGTTCTCCCAAACTTAGATCATGTGGGTGGTTGGCTTTGAAAGCAGCAAATGGCCTGGATATCCCTTATGTGGGCTATCTGGAGCTAGACATTCAGGTGTTGGGTAAGAAGGTACCAGGTCGTGGGATTTTGGTTGTAAAGGATACCCCCTGTGCATCACAGTCACAAACAGTTCCAGGATTGTTAGGGATGAATGTCATCATAGAATGCTACAGAGAGCTATTTGCACAACAAGGGGAGACACTGTTTGCCTCTGTGGCTGCCACTCAAACAGGGGCATGTTGGGAGGCAGCTCTCCATCACTGCCACAGGTTGGAAGCATTCCCAGTACTCCCTGAGGGTCGTGTCCGGGTCTTGGAAAACACTGGAGAGTTTATACCAGCTGAATCAGTAAAGTTTGTAAAGGTTACCTGCCCAAAAGTACCCTATGCCCCGCCACCACTATGTTGTTAGAACCAGGAGGCTCAGATCTCGCCCCAGGCCTGCTGTTATCTCCCTCCTTAGTGATCATTGATAATGGGATAGCTCATGTGCCAGTGGTTAATGTGGGTGCCACAGGAGCTACAGTTCACTCAAAACAAGTGTTGGGAACATTACATCAGGTTCAAGGGATAGAGGGAGAGGAGTGGGCTTTTGAGGAAGAAGGCGAAGAGGTTGCCCAGGTAATGCAAGTTAGTGCACAGGCCCACACACAGCCCACACCTACCATCTCAGATACCATTACAGCTTTGCATTGGCCGGAGCTTTCACCTGTAGAAGAACGACAGGCAAAAGCTCTATTGCATAAGTATAGTCACATATTTGCTAAATATGAGGGGGACCTAGGGTGCACTGGTGAAATTGTACATGAGATACCACTCCTAGATGAGGCCCCAGTCCGTCAGAGGTATAGAAGAATACCCCCTACACAGTGGCAGGCTGTAAAAGATCACATTAAACAGCTCCTTGAAAGCAAAGTTATTAGGGAGAGCAGCAGTCCTTATGCATCACCAATTGTCTTGGTACAAAAGAAGACAGGAGAGCTGAGGATGTGCGTTGATTACCGACAGCTGAACTCTAAAACAAGGAAGGATGCATACCCACTGCCTCGCATAGAGGAGTCCTTGGATGCACTTGCTGGCGCACAGTGGTTCTCTACACTTGACCTGGCAAGTGGCTACATCAGGTCCCAGTAGCTGAAGGAGATAAAGCCAAGACTGCTTTTTGTACACCGTTTGGCCTCTTTGAGTTTGAGCGGATGCCCTTTGGGTTGTGCAACGCTCCTGGAACATTTCAGAGGCTCATGGAGAGGATATTTGGTGACCAGAGTCTTCAGTCGGTCCTCCTTTATTTGGATGATGTCATTGTTTTCTCTTCTTCCATAGAACAACACTTACAAAGGTTGGAAATGGTTCTCAGCCGCCTCCATCAGAAGGGCCTAAAAGCCAAATTAAGTAAGTGCCATTTCTTTAGCAAAGAAGTCCAGTATCTTGGGCACCGTGTGTCCAGTGAAGGAGTAGCCACGGACCCAGAAAAACTTGCTGCAGTGGCAAATTGGCGGCAACCCAGAGATGTGACAGAGGTCCGATCCTTTCTGGGTTTCTGTAGCTACTACCGTCGCTTTGTGAAAGGTTTTGCACAGTTAGCTACCCCCTTGCACCAGCTCGTGGCTAATGTCATCAAAGTAGCCAAACAGAAAAGGATAAGACCAGCTGAAATTCTGCCTGCTATGTGGAATGATGAGTGTGAACAGAGTTTCCATGATTTGAAAAAAATGCTCACTAGTGCCTCCATTTTAGCGTTTGCAGATTTCACCAAACCCTTTGTTTTGGAGATTGATGCTAGCCATCAGGGATTAGGAGCTGTCCTCTCACAAGACCAGAAGGGCAAGTTGAAGCCAGTGGCCTATGCTAGCCGATCATTGCGGGGTTCTGAGCGTAATATGGAGAATTATAGCTCTACTAAACTGGAGTTCCTGGCCTTGAAGTGGGCGATATCAGAGAAGTTTAGGGAGTATCTACTAGGCAGTAAGTGCACAGTATATACTGACAACAATGCTCTAAGCCATTTTCAATCTCTCAAGCTGGGGGCCACGGAGCAGCGGTGGGTAGCCCAATTGGCGGCGTTTGATTTTACCGTGCATTACAAACCAGGGAGGAATAATGGAAATGCTGACTCTCTCTCTCGACAGTACAGTGATCAATCAGAACAGAGCAAGGTGCCCGAGCAGCAGACCCTGGACCCCCCAGACCTTCAGTGTGAACCAGAGGGGCCTGGGGTGGTGTTCCAACAGCAAATCGAAGCCTTCCCTGGTCGATCAAAGACTGAACTGGTAACTCTACAAAACGCTGACCCCATTTTGAATATGTTTCTTCCATTTTGGAAAGCAGGACGGCTACCCACTAAAGAAGAGCGGCGACAACTCCCCGTAGAGACCCAGCACTTGCTCCGGCAATGGGACCGGATCCGGGAGGAGGACGGTCTGCTGTACAGACAGATTAACGCCCCACATGGTGAGAGATGTAATCAACTACTTCTGCCTCAATGTCTTAAGCAGGAACTCCTGCATGGTCTCCATAACCAACATGGACACCAAGGGGTACGGCGGACCACTGACCTGGCGAGAAAAAGGTGCTATTGGCCAGGGATGGGAGCAGAGATAGAGAGGTACTGTCAGGCCTGTCAGCCCTGTGTACTATCCAAGGCTGTCCAGCCTGGAGTGAAAACTTACCAGGGTGTGCTTCTTGCCCAGCAGCCATTGGAAATTCTCGCCATTGATTTTACCCTGCTCGAGCCGGCGACAGATGGAAAGGAAAATGTCCTTGTTATTACTGACGTCTTCTCTAAATTTACACAGGCCATACCAACGAAGGATCAAAGTGCTGCGACAGTGGCGAAGGTTCTGGTGGACAGCTGGTTCACCCGGTTTGGAGTGCCTAAGAGGATCCACTCAGACCAGGGAAGAAATTTTGAGAGCACCCTTATCCGGCAGCTCTGTCAATTATATGGGATTGAGAAGTCCAGAACCACAACATATCACCCGCAAGGGAATGGCCAATGTGAAAGATTTAATAGAACACTTCATGACTTGCTACGGTCACTTCCCCCTGACAAGAAACGAACATGGCCAAAACACATCTCTCAGCTGGTGTGGGCATATAACACCTCAACCCACCGCTCTACTGGCCACTCTCCCTATGCCCTGATGTTCGGTGTGTCACCACGGCTCCCTGTGGATTTCCTCCTCGGGTCAGAGGTCACTGAAGAAAGAACAGGCTCCTTGGAGGAGTGGGTTCAGCAACACCTAGAACAACTCCAGGTGGCACGGGAGGTGGCCCTGAACAACCTAGAGGAAGCTGCAGAGTACCGCCAACAACATCACAATCAACAGGTACACGACCCTGGTTTTAAAGAGGGACAGCTAATCTACTTGAAAGACCATCGTTGTCAAGGGCGCCGGAAGATCCAGGACGTCTGGTCGCCAGTTCTTCACCAAGTGGTTAGAGCTCCAACTGAACCTGGTGGGCCATACACCATCATATTGGCTGATGGTACCGGCGTCGTGCGACGGGTACATAGGACTGAGATGAGGGCAGCACAGCTTGACACCCCGCCAACTGTGCCAGTGGCTGCCAAATCAGCCCCACCACCCAGCCATCAGGACAATGACCTGGATAGCAGTGGATATGAAGAAACCCTGATGTGGGTAAGTGAAGAAATACGTCGACCAATTGTTGTGGAACCCCCAGGACATGTCACACCTGCTATCCCTGACATAGCAGGCTCCGTTGGACCAACACCACCACCCCAAAAGGAGAGGCCAGGCCTTCGGCGGACCACCCGGGCAACTGCTGGGCAGAATCCTAATCCATACAACCTACCACGGTCAACAGCTGCACACAACAATCTGGTGGTGGTAAGGACTGCTGCCTCTCAGTACCCTGAGGCGGCTAACTATTGTCAGTTTAGGCCATGGTTATGAGTTAGTTGATCGTCGGGACGACGACACTTTTTGGTGGGGGTGAGTGTGGGAGGGTAGAAGATGCATGTCACATGACATGACAAGTCATGTGACCAGGAAGAGATAAATCTCAGCAGGTAGTGTCAGAGGGCCCTTTTCTTTGTTCTGGTGAGGCGGTTGGGCAGCTCGCTCACGTAGCGAGAGATAGCCGGACTTCACAATTCCCGTGCCTCAGGGCTAAGAACGACCTCACGGTAATATATGAATTGTTTCGGGTGTTTTTTTTTTATGCAAGTACATGTAGTGTGCTGTGTTGGATGTTTTTAATTTGTGTGGAAGCAATATCACGACTTGAAAGTTTATACTTACTGTTTATATTTGTGTGTCTTCCAGTCGAGGGATGACATGACCACGACAGAGCGACTGTGGCTAAAGGTCCGGTAATTAATGTATTAAGTTATGTCTGTATTTTAATGTATGCCCAAGCCATGATATTTATAATGTCCTCTCCTTAGAGAGTCTCACACACTGGGACCTGCCCTCTGCCCAAGCAGAAAATTGCCACGTGAACCAGGGTGTATGAACTCATACCTGGCAAAGTAGGCTTATATTTTATTACCAGTCTTTAGTGTTTTTAACTAAGTATGGTGCCTTGAATGTGTACTAATAGATGTTGTGTCTTCCTTTCAAGGACCAGCCCAGCCACTGTTTTCTATGATTAAATTTTTCTTTTGTGTGTTCATTTATTGGTTTAGTTCCTGAATATGTGATCTCATAAGCATAGGTTTGAGGCTATTTATTTTTATGGTTTACGAAATGTGTATTCTCTTGGATGGTGATTTGAGAGTTTGATTTTTCTGTCTCCCCTCTTTGTCTGCAGCTTGAGTGTCCAAGGCCGGGTCTGCACCGACACACTGCTCCTGTCTGTGGTGGGACTGCACAGGGTGACACATTGTAGTGGTGTGTATATATATTGCCTAGTGACACTGCATGATATCTTTAAAGTAATTAGATGTAGAGTTTGTAGTGCATGTTTGCGGTGCTAGACTTGCTGTCCCCTCTTTCTGTCTTCCACAGCTTCATCTTTCAGCTGGTGAGCACAGCAGACCCGACCTTCTGAGCATAAGGAGACGTTAGTTTGTCGCCATCCACATTTTATTTGTTATTTTGCCTCACTCCTATACCATATTGCGCCCTCAACATAGATTGATCTGATTGTAATAAAAAGAGATTATTTTTCATACAGTACTGGCTTCTTGTAAGTTGTTCCTGTTTTGGGGAAGTATGGGCCACACAACACAAAGAGAAATCTATTGCTAATCAAGGGTTCCTCCTGTCCTTTAATAGGAGGTGGCGTTGTTGACATGTTTAAGTGACTCCCAGTGCCAGGCACTACACAAATACAATTGCATTAATGTTATTATTACTATATATTACATTATACATAATCACTACAGAACCACATTTTACATAGATGTGTGGTGAGATGTATTTTCATGTCTGTAGCCTACTTGGTGAACCTGCACTGGAAGACTACTCAGAGATGAAGAATGTGTATTATAGAAGAGAAACACACATTTTAGCACAGAACAGACATGTCCTCAATTCAAATTCAAATTCAAAACAACTTTATTAATCCCACAAGGGGCAATTCATTTTGAGCAGCAGGTTGTCGTGGTTTATATCGTCTACATGGCCCAGAATAAATAGTCAATACAACACACATCAGACAACATGGAGCTTGGAATGGATTTTAAAAAAATAAATAAAAAAAAAAGCTTTTAAGGAATAAAGAATAGAAGAAAAAAAACTATGAAGAATTTAAAAGTCTGAGTGCAGAGGGGACGAATGATTTAGAGAAGCGATTTGTTTTACACATAGGAAGGGCGTATGGCGCCCTGAAAGCAACAGAGAGAATTCACCCGCAAGGACATGGCTCGAGGAGGCTAATGCTCTCTGCTTTTCGGAGGATTTGCTGGCCCTCCTTTCATAACAGAGGGTTACCTGACGGCAAGGCCGTTGTATAGGGGAGAAAGGTGATGATAATTCTAGGGGCCCAGCGCCCAGTGGGGCCCACAAAAAAACCCCAGTAGTCTAATCTTTGTATGACTGATTTATTCTGAAGACCCTGACAAATACTCATAGTAATGCTGCAGTAGCATCAAAACAAAGTAGGCTAAATAAAAAATGATAATATATACTAGTCTAAGAAAAAAAAACTGGAAAAGTTAGGGGGTAGGGGCCCACTTTGGTATTCTTTAAAGCAGTGGTTCCCAAACTTTTTTGTCTTGCGTACCCCCTCAGGTCCGTGTACGAAGTATAATTCAATTGCGTTGTTCACTTCGAACCATGAGAAATGTCATTTTTAGGGGTATTTCCTATTTCATTGACGTAAGACGTACAACGCAATTCAGCGCACCGAAGTGCCCGCTTGTTCCTTTCTCCAACTTGTACAATGAAAATTGAAAAAGGAAGTCGAGAGCCGGAACCAGCCTTCAAAATAAAAGCTCCGCGTTTTGAAGCATGTTGGCTACAGCGCCGGACAATTTAAAAGAAAAAAAAACCCCGAAACGAATTAAATACAAACTCACAACAAATCGCCTAAACGATTATCATTTCATAAAAGTGATATTTCGGCTACTTTCCCCACAACTGTCAGGATCCCTGGGGATTTTCACAATAAGGGCACTGGATCGCACTGACATGCTGTCAACGACGTGAGGTGAGTGAGTCAAACTTTGTTGTGGTTGATGACTTCATCACTGCTGCACTCATGAAGTAGGTCACACGTTATGTTGTTTTTAATTTTTTCGACCTAACTTCAAGTTGTTGACCTGTAGCTAACGGTTAGCTCCAGAAGATAATCAACGCTAGCAATGCTAATTGTTTACAGGTAAACTAGCTAGCGGTTGTAGCTAAGTAACAGCTGTTGGATGCTAACGTTACGTCTTTTGTTATTATCAGCTCTTTAACGCCACCTCATTTGAATATTTTCTTCTCTAAGTCTGTGAGAAATGTCCTCATTTATGGTAGAAGTGAATAAATACGCGTTTTTGATTTATTAAATGCTAGTTGTGTTCACAACTGTGTAACATAACTTATTACCAGCATCATGTTTGTCCACGCAGACTACTAAGCAGTCTAAACTAAGTCTAAATGAAATATGAAATGTCATGTGTGTCTCTATTTGGCAGATGTGGGTCCACCGTGAGCTGATGCATGAACTCATCCTATGACAGCACCAGGATCAGCTTGAAAACAGCTGGTAAGTTGAGAGTAACCAGTGAGTAGAGTCCATCATTTAGACACATTTTTAGGGCATTTTGATCATCACATTTCCACGGACATGACTCCCTGTCATCATTTCATCAATTTATAATGTTTAAAGTTTGAATTCAGTGGGGAAGCTTTTAGTCTTCTTCTTTGATGTGGTGCATTTGTGTGGCAGCGTTATAGCGCCACGCCAGCTCCACACAGGCCTGGCACAATACTACAGTATTTTGAGTCGTGTATACACAGTCTGAAAGACCTCATCATTCCTTACTGTCCAACCAGAGTACTCTGCTCCCAGAATGCAGGTCTGTTAGTGACTCCCAGTATCTCTAAAACAGACTGGGAGGTAGAGCCTTCAGTGACCGGGCTCCTTTACTGTGGAACCAGCTCTCTCCATGGGTCAAAGAGGCAGTCAGACACTCTAACTACATTTAAGTCTAGACTTAAGACCCTCCTCTATGACAGAGCTTGTAGTTAGGGCTGGTTCAGGTAGCTCTGAACCATTTTATAGCTACACAGCTACAGTATAGGCTTAAACTGCTGGGGGACACATCATGTTACAGGAAGCCCTCTCCTCTCCTCTCTTTTTGTGTTGTCATTATCTGTTGTACTTTGGCCTTGGTCTTACACCCTCTCTGTGTTTTCCACAGATTTCTCTAGAGCTCCACCTGCAGCGCCTGCTTTCCTCTGCCCCTACACCAACCAGCCTGCCCATCAGTACTCCTGCTCTCCTGTGGATGGAGTGTCACTCACCTCAGATGCTTTTGAAGGAGCTTCAACATGTCTGCTTTCTGAGTCCCAAACTGTACCTACTAAGAATGGCTTTCACAGCAAAACACAGCCTGCTTTCTAGTGCAAAGGATAGTACTAAGACACAGACATGCTGGGTGCTAGGATTTTACAAATGTTGAACAATTAATAAATTAATTTGGAATGTATATTACCTCCAGAACTTCCATTGGCTCACAACTCCTTATCACATTCAGTTCAAAGTCCTTCTCCTCACCTTCAAAGCCCTCCAGAACCAGGCCCCATCCAGTCAGGAGCATGCAAGTCATCAGGGGAACTTACTGAATCTTTCTTTTTTTTCTTCTTCTTCTTCTTCTTGTTTTTGGAAATGAGTTACTTTCTATTGTTTTGATACATTGTGTTCATGAATTAAATGTTGTAAGTTGGAACTCACAACCTGACTCTGATGTGTTTGTTAACTGCATTGTACTGACATTTTATTTTTTACAACTACAGTATGAAGCATGAAACTTTGCTCAGTCCTAACCTCACTGACCTGCACTGGAGAGGCTGTATAACAGACTTATTATTCAGATTTCTTAGCATCTTGTCACTTATTGTAATACATTTATACATCAATTTACTGTAAATGTATTTCATTTAATTACCACCCATGATTCATAACAGTATGTACCCATCCTACAACACACCATTTCTTTAGGTTAGTGGATATTTTATAGCACCCTCCAATTATTGGAGACATTTAGCATTATGATAGGCTTTTGAGTGTGGCAAGAAAGGGGACAATTGCACAAGTAAAATGATCTCATCTTCAAGAACTGTTGCATTGCTTTACTGACAGAATTAGGCCATGTTGTGTACACCATCACTGATGAATACAAACAACAAAAATACCACAATGATTTATGATGACTTTGATTTTTGTGACCCGTATGAGCTACTGTGCATGTTTCATCTGGGCACTGGACAAAGAATAACCATATCTTCTCTTATCATCATCCAGTAAATTAAAAGGCAGTGTTTACATATGAAAATGAATCAATGTACCCTACTACAACTATAACTTCTATTGCTGTACACTCAAAGCTGAGCTGAAACTCATGCACACCGGCACAGACGGACAGGTGCGTCGGAGAAGACCTGTGTGGTTGAGAAACATGAACAAAGGCTCCCGCACACTGTCTTCACTTGCATAGGTTCATTAAACAACATTTGGTCCTGAGACCGTCCTTGTGAACCTGACAAAGGTCTCGGGACCGAAACGTTGTTTAATAAACCTATGCAAGTAAAGACAGTGTGCGGGAGCCTTTGTTCATATTGCTGTACACTCAAAATGCATTGGATTTCTTACTTCTTTTTTTACAATTGTTCACACATATGAGATATCTTGTCATGCTTTAAACTGTGTGGTGCCTGTCTCGAACTCTTTTGCTACAGAAGAATTAAGTTATGATGTGTTATGGTTAAAGTGAAGGTTCTCTTTATTGTCATCAGACACTTTACATACTGTGACTTGAGTCTTACAGTACTGCGTCTCCAACTGCAATATCTCTGATTAGATGGAAGGAGTTGGGAGAGGCTGTTCAAAAGGTGAGAGGAGTCTCTAACGATGCTTCTGCACTTGACAAACAGCATTGTTGTGCCAACTCTGAAGTAGATGGGTAGTGTGACCCTATGATTGTTTCTGCTGACCTCATGAGCCTCTTGTCTGAAGCACTGTGTCAATCACTGATTAATAAAAATAATAAAAACATTCTATTTATTTATTTACTCAAAGTCACCTTTACATAGTAAAACAAACAAGATAAAAGAATACATGAAATAAATACAACAAAGAAGATGATCAATACATGAACAATGAAACACAGAAGCTTATTACACTTAAAAATAAAAAGCAAGTTTGAAAAGGTGGGTTTTGAGCAAATATTTGAGAGCATTTCAGCCCGTACAGTCACAGATGTGTTGAGGAGAGAGTTCAAAAGGGAGGGGGCAGCGATAGAGAAGGCTTTGTAACCCCAGGTTTTGTGCTTGGTACTGGGAGGAGTGGAGGCAGTGGGAGGGGTGTGATGGTCCAACAAGGTCAGTGAGGTAGGATGGGGCCTGGTTCTGGAGGGCTTTGAAGGTGAGGAGAAGGACTTTGAACTGAATGTGATAAGGAGTTGTGAGCCAATGGAAGTTCTGGAGGTAATATACATTCCAAATTAATTTATTAATTGTTCAACATTTGTAAAATCCTAGCACCCAGCATGTCTGTGTCTTAGTACTATCCTTTGCACTAGAAAGCAGGCTGTGTTTTGCTGTGAAAGCCATTCTTAGTAGGTACAGTTTGGGACTCAGAAAGCAGACATGTTGAAGCTCCTTCAAAAGCATCTGAGGTGAGTGACACTCCATCCACAGGAGAGCAGGAGTACTGATGGGCAGGCTGGTTGGTGTAGGGGCAGAGGAAAGCAGGCGCTGCTGGTGGAGCTCTAGAGAAATCTGTGGAAAACACAGAGAGGGTGTAAGACCAAGGCCAAAGTACAACAGATAATGACAACACAAAAAGAGAGGAGAGGAGAGGGCTTCCTGTAACATGATGTGTCCCCCAGCAGTTTAAGCCTATACTGTAGCTGTGTAGCTATAAAATGGTTCAGAGCTACCTGAACCAGCCCTAACTACAAGCTCTGTCATAGAGGAGGGTCTTAAGTCTAGACTTAAATGTAGTTAGAGTGTCTGACTGCCTCTTTGACCCATGGAGAGAGCTGGTTCCACAGTAAAGGAGCCCGGTCACTGAAGGCTCTACCTCCCAGTCTGTTTTAGAGATACTGGGAGTCACTAACAGACCTGCATTCTGGGAGCAGAGTACTCTGGTTGGACAGTAAGGAATGATGAGGTCTTTCAGACTGTGTATACACGACTCAAAATACTGTAGTATTGTGCCAGGCCTGTGTGGAGCTGGCGTGGCGCTATAACGCTGCCACACAAATGCACCACATCAAAGAAGAAGACTAAAAGCTTCCCCACTGAATTCAAACTTTAAACATTATAAATTGATGAAATGATGACAGGGAGTCATGTCCGTGGAAATGTGATGATCAAAATGCCCTAAAAATGTGTCTAAATGATGGACTCTACTCACTGGTTACTCTCAACTTACCAGCTGTTTTCAAGCTGATCCTGGTGCTGTCATAGGATGAGTTCATGCATCAGCTCACGGTGGACCCACATCTGCCAAATAGAGACACACATGACATTTCATATTTCATTTAGACTTAGTTTAGACTGCTTAGTAGTCTGCGTGGACAAACATGATGCTGGTAATAAGTTATGTTACACAGTTGTGAACACAACTAGCATTTAATAAATCAAAAACGCGTATTTATTCACTTCTACCATAAATGAGGACATTTCTCACAGACTTAGAGAAGAAAATATTCAAATGAGGTGGCGTTAAAGAGCTGATAATAACAAAAGACGTAACGTTAGCATCCAACAGCTGTTACTTAGCTACAACCGCTAGCTAGTTTACCTGTAAACAATTAGCATTGCTAGCGTTGATTATCTTCTGGAGCTAACCGTTAGCTACAGGTCAACAACTTGAAGTTAGGTCGAAAAAATTAAAAACAACATAACGTGTGACCTACTTCATGAGTGCAGCAGTGATGAAGTCATCAACCACAACAAAGTTTGACTCACTCACCTCACGTCGTTGACAGCATGTCAGTGCGATCCAGTGCCCTTATTGTGAAAATCCCCAGGGATCCTGACAGTTGTGGGGAAAGTAGCCGAAATATCACTTTATATCATTTATGAAATGATAATCGTTTAGGCGATTTGTTGTGAGTTTGTATTTAATTCGTTTCGGGGTTTTTTTTTCTTTTAAATTGTCCGGCGCTGTAGCCAACATGCTTCAAAACGCGGAGCTTTTATTTTGAAGGCTGGTTCCGGCTCTCGACTTCCTTTTTCAATTTTCATTGTACAAGTTGGAGAAAGGAACAAGCGGGCACTTCGGTGCGCTGAATTGCGTTGTACGTCTTACGTCAATGAAATAGGAAATACCCCTAAAAATGACATTTCTCATGGTTCGAAGTGAACAACGCAATTGAATTATACTTCGTACACGGACCCCTGAGCCGTTTTGCCATACCACAAGTACCCCCTCCAAAAGTGGTCATAACTTAACTGATTAAGAAACGAAAATCATTTCAATTTCTCTCTTCAATTTGTACAAAGACATTTTACACCATTCTCCTGCATTTTAGTTGTTTCTGGCTGTTGTGGTGTTTGTTGTGGTCAAATGTGTCTTCACAGAGTTGTAGGATTGTCACAATACTAAAATTTCTAACTCAATTCCAATACCCAGAAAAATATTGAATATGACATCATATTCAATACAGCAGCAGTGTCTCCCAGCTTATTATTGTTCCAATATTTTATTTTTATTATAATCAAAGGGACTTATAACAGATGTTTGTTTTTGTTTTTTTAATTAAATGAAAAGCTAACTAAGAGTTGTGCAATTCCAGCGTGTTGCTATTGTTTCATTACATTCATGCATCTCCTCTGACGGACGGCCGAGTGTTGCCGTTAAAGTGAAATTCCGGCGTAAGTGTAAACCATGGTCAAACACACCGTAACACCGAGTTAGACCCCCCCTCGAGAGATCAATTTGCCCGACCGCTACATTCACGAGATCCACCAACTTCAGCAAATACCGCAATATCGCCACACACGGCGCTCTCCGGATCCACTGTCTGACCGCAACCAAAACGCCACCATTTGCCCAAAATAATGCTCAGAACTGCACCAAATGTCATCAATAGTACACACAGGGTCCCAGCACGTAGTACGAGTTGTCAAACATCTGCTAGCTTTGCCTGTTTTCTTTAGCAAGGAGATGCAACTCAACTCACCTACTTCTCCTCCGGGAGCCGCTTGTTGGTGTGGAAGCCCTGACGAGTCGATCACCGAGTGCACCGGAGTTCCGCAGCTCAATCAACAATTACCTCATGGAAATACAATCAGAGTTTTTTTTTTTTTTATCTTGCATATCACTTTATAACTATTATTATCGAGTGCTGGCCACGATATAGGCGCAAATGAGCATTTTTAAGAGCTGCGGAACTCCGGTGCACTCGGTGATCGACTCGTCAGGGCTTCCTCACCAACGAGCGGCTCCCGGAGGAGAAGTAGGTGAGTTGAGTTGCATCTCCTTGCTAAAGAAAACAGGCAAAGCTAGCAGATGTTTGACAACTCGTACTACGTGCTGGGACCCTGTGTGTACTATTGATGACATTTGGTGCAGTTCTGAGCATTATTTTGGGCAAATGGTGGCGTTTTGGTTGCGGTCAGACAGTGGATCCGGACAGCGCCGTGTGTGGCGATATTGCGGTATTTGCTGAAGTTGGTGGATCTCGTGAATGTAGCGGTCGGGCAAATTGATCTCTCGAGGGGGGGTCTAACTCGGTGTTACGGTGTGTTTGACCATGGTTTACACTTACGCCGGAATTTCACTTAATATCGCCGTTTTAAACTTTTAGGGCTAAATTCACCCTGCGTGCGTCTAGTTCTGTGTAACTACTCACTCAAGTCCAAACGCTCTGGACGCTGCCTGCTCTCCTCTGCTCTCCTCTGCTCTGCTCTGCCTGTCGAGTGCGCGCGTCGGGCGCTGTGGGGGCGCGCTGTTAATATCGATACTTTAGAAACCAGTAATGTATCCAGATGCGCCGTTTTGCATCGATACTTTTGACAACTATACAAAGCTGTGCTACAGGTTGTTGTCTTCTGGGGGGAACTAGTTGTGGCACACGTACCATTTCAGTAATGGGTTTATGAAGTGACTTGGAATATCTACTTATCATCTTGGTAATAAATTAATTAATGTTTCTACGTACCCCCTGCAATGCGCTCACGTACCCCTAGGGGTACGCGTACCACACTTTGGGAACCACTGCTTTAAAGGATAGTAGCATTTTTTAAAAGTGGGGATGTATGATCTACAAATAGCCCCTAAGTACATTAATTGCAGTAGGAGACTCTCTGCACTCCTCCCGTTAGCAACGCCAGCCCATAGCCCTGCCCAGAGATTTACAACATACATTGTTGCGAATGGACCCAAAGAAACAGCCTATTTTCGTGGCCTAAAAGAGCTTTTACCTGAAAAAAAATACACAGTTCCATTGTTCGCTATAATATAATTTTTTCCAGCCCTTCAAAGTGCAGGAAAAACGCAGTTTTTATTTGGACCTAACTAACTCACGTATCCCTCCGCCCAGGGTTAGCGCCCACCGATCAGCAGTTGGTTAGGTCCAAATAAAAACTAAGTTTTTCACTGTATGTTGTAAATCTCTGGGCAGGGCTATCCCTTTAAGGGGGCCCAGAATTCCTAGCAACGGCCCTGCCTGTAGTATTCTCAGTCGGGTAGGTGGAGCAGTGGATGTGCAGCTGTGTGCAGCTGTGGCTCCGGCAGCATTGACCTGACCGCAGCAGGGGGCGGCAGCAGCACTCTACCGTGCGCGCAGACGCGCAGACGGCGGAAAGAAGAAGAGCGAAAGTGAAAGCAGCGCGCGCGCAGCGGAGCGGAGAGGCGGCAGGGCGTCTCGCTGTGAGGATGGTCTGTTTCGGGCTGAGTTTACCTTGTGAACATGCTGTGAGTCCCCACAGAGCCGTGCGATGGGTCCGGGGTCGTCGCTCCTCTCTGTCTGCGCCACGGTGCTGTGTCTGTGTCTGTGTCTGCTCGGAGCCGCGCGCGCCTCCACCGCCGGTAAGTCCTAAGTGAACACACACACACAAACACACTCGGATCCAAATGTGTGTCGTATAGTGATTCGGTCCACTACAAAACGTAAATTCGGTTTTGTTATGTATACATTTTTGTTCGTTAATTAGTTTTTTATATTTGTATTTATTTCTAACTTATTCTCACACTCCAACCTGAGAGGAATTGTGTAGTGTGAATTTATATGCAGCTGTCAAAACAAAAGCAAAACAGAATTTCTTGTTTTTTCTTTTTCTTTCTTTCTTGCTTTCTTTCTTTTTCTGTTCTGTTATTAATAGGCTACATCATGGTTACAATATAACCTTATTAGGTCTACAACTTTCTATGCTGTTGTTATGCACTAACTCAGGAGAGACCGAGGATGGTTGTAACAGCATCACTTTCACCAATAAGGGATAACATTCGAGTTATGTGATCAATATTCATGTGTATCCACTCACTCCCTGACATTGCATGTGAATTTGCATTGCTGTGTGAATAAGTGTGTAGGTTTTACAGCCAAAAAAAATTTTTTTAGGTCAATATTTTGGACCAAGCCAAAATTTTGACAAGTATTGATACCAGTGAAGTTTGAATTAGAACTAGTGTAAGATGAAAGAGCAGGTTCTTAGGTAAAATATGAGTCATTTCATCAATGTTTATTTTAAACCATGCTGCTACAGGTAGTCAAACAGTGACTGACAGGTAAAACACATTTTACCTTTGTTGTTTTATTACCATAAGTGTCAACCATCTTCTCTGGAATTTTATGAGCTGTTTCCAACCTCCTGCTGAAGGTTTCCATTCATACATGTTCACCATTCATCGGTCTTATCAGAAGATGACAGCTTTCTAGGATCACACCACTGACATTGTTCTTCATTTAGCCGTCAGTCATGAGTTCTTTTTGTTCATACTGAACCAGGAAGATGTTTAATATTGGAACATGCACAATAAACTTGCATAGATGCATGTTTTTTTGGTGTGGCCTCAGTTATTCGTTTTCAATCGCCCTGTTACAATTTACCCCAGGTTGTGTTACAACCTACCCCGGTAGTGTGGTAGGATGTAACAGTGGCACTCCTTGCATTTGACATCAAATAGTGAATTCTGTGATATAGTTTGAGAAGTTTAAGGCATTGCTATTTGTAGAGGACAAATGTGGAGACCGACTCTGTGTCAAAATTTGAGAGCCCTACCATGAACACTGCAAGTTATAGGAGCTGAGACAAAAAGTGGTATAACCATCCCCGGTCTCCCCTATGTAAAAAAGATCAATCATTTTTTATCCACAGTGCTGTGATTTCTTACTTTTTTTTTGCATATTTGTGACAATTAAATGTTTAAGATCATCCAACACATTTTAATATTAGACAGGATAACCCAAGTAAACCTAATTTTGTCTCTTTCGTCAGTAGATTTCTCCTAGATTCACCAAAGGTTAACATGCTACTGTGACATTGCATGCTGTGCTTGTTATCTGACCCATGTCATGTCAGGTATCATTGTAAAGCTCTCTCTCCCCTGAACAATGTGGGCTCCAAAAATTGTAATTTCCTCTGTATCTGCAACCAATCGTAAAAGTACGATTTACATTAACAATCTATGGAATTTCACAGTACAAGTCTTTAAAGGCCGTTTTCTTAAAATGAGTTTTTCCTTAGACTCTGAGCCTGAAATCTGCACTTCAGCAGCACATACAGACACCAAACCTTCCAGTTTTATTCCTGTCTATATTCTGAAGGTTTTTACAGAGGGGATTGTTGATATATCATTCAAAGCCTGATTTATACAACATTTTATTCCTAAAAACAGTATTGACAGTATTTTCTCGTTTACAGAGTGATAAAAAGAGATATCCAAAATCCCCTCTGTAAAAACGTCTGACTCTAATATGTCAACTTAAAATGTTTACCCTACTTACCTGTAGTATTCCCCCTTAAATGTGTAAGATCATCAAACAAATTCTAATATTAGACAAAGTTAATCCAAGTAAACTTAAAATGCAGTTTTTTAAATGATGATTTGTGATCAGGCCTGGGTGTGGAGAGTGAAACTGGAGATGAAACTGAACTCAGCTTTAAAAAAAAAGGTTTATCATTTAATTAACAGATATCACCATGAAACTTCCCACTTTTATCACTTACATAAGACAAATATTTTTTGTATTACAAGTTTTGTCAAATATGTTTAAATATGTAAATGAGGCCATATCTAATGAAATAGGTGTTAATTTGCTACATTTCCAGAACCGAAATCTGAACAATGAATAAAGCCCCTTTCAAAATTATTGTTTTATTTTGTCAGAGGTTTTTACAGAGGGGATTTTGGATATCTCTTTATCACTCTGTAAATGAGAAAATACTGTAACCAGCCCTAAAAAAAAAAAAATTAGGAATAAAATGTTGTATAAATCAGGCTTTGAATGATATATCAACAATCTCCTCTGGAAAAACCTTCAGAATATAGAATGGTATAAAACTGGAAGGTTTGGTGTCTGTAGGTGCTGCTGAAGTGCAGATTTCAGACTCAGAGTCTGAGGAAAAACTCATTTTAAGAAAACGGCCTTTAAATACTTGTACTGTAAAATTCCATAGATTGTTAATGTAAATTGTATTTTTACGATTGGTTGCAGATACAGAGGACATTGCAATGTTTGGAGCCTACATAATTGTTCAGGGGAGAGAGAGCTTTACAATGATACCTGACATGACATGGGTCAGATAACAAGCACAGCACAGAATGTCACAGTAGCATGTTAACCTTTGGTGAATTTAGGAGAAATCTACTGACGAAAGAGACAAAATGAGGTAAAATAACCACCTTAATGTGGATTTTCTACCATTTCTTTCGACTTTTCTGAAAGAATACATGCAAAATAGCTCAAAATCTCAAAATGGATCAGTACATAAAAAAACAGTGTTTTTGCCTGTAGTGTCTCGACTTAACCACCTTAACCAGAGTGTGACTAAAAAGAGTAAGAAATCAGGAAGGAGGAAAATACTTTTTCTCAGAACTGTATATTATCTATTGTCATCTTTTTCCCAGCAGACAGCTGTCGGTGTGCAGATATTCCTCTGGTGCCTCTGACTCTCCCTCCACCTGGGACATGCAACATTACATTCCGCTACACCTGTATAGACGGCTACGTAAGGCAGGTGGGACACTCCAACCTCATCAGGTGCAAGGAAGAAAACGGTGTCAAACGGTGGTCTGACCCCAAGCTCATCTGTATACGTAAGATTTCCATTGACTTAATCTACAGAACACATCTACCACATCTGTTTGATAAGTGAAGGAGCTCAGGTGAAGAAGAGCAGTGAGCGTGAGAGTTAGATATGTGACAGTCTGAGAGGTGGTTAGAGGAGGTTTCATCCACACTACTGATCAGAAGAGAAACCACACAGGAAGCAGATTTCCATCGCTGCTGTTGATTCGTTTGCAAAGACTATTCTGATTGAGGAACAGCAAAGCAAAGCAACAGCTGCAGCAAAATCAGTGACACTTGTATTTTCATCAGAGAGGCCGAAAAGACCCAATCAGGGAGCAAGACATGTGGACAGCAGTGAGAAAGAGAGCAGAGGAGATGCAACAGAGAGCTGAGCTTCAAAGTGCAATTACTTAGGATACTACAGCTGATATGTGTCTACAGTGCCTTCAAAAGTATTCATACCACTTGAACTTTTCCACATTTTGTCACGTTACAACCACAAACTTAAAAAAATATTTTATTGGGATTTTTGTGGTAGACCAACAACAATGTAGCACATAATTGTCAAGTGGGAGGAAAATGATACATGGTAATTCAAGATGTTTTACAAATTAAAATCTGAAAAGTGTGGTGTGCATATGCAGTCAGCCCCCTGAGTCAATACTTTGCTGAACCAACTTTCGCTGCAGCAGCTGCAAGGCTTTTGGGGTGTGTCTCCACCAGCTTTGCACATTTACAGCTGAAAGTTTTGCTCCTGCTATGCAAAACAGTCAGATTGGATGGTGAGCGTCTGTGAGCAGCAGTTTTCATGTCTTACCACAGATTCTCAGTAGGATTCAGGTCTGGACTCTGACTGGGCCATGGATCTGCTTTGCTGTAAACCAGTCCATTGTAGCTCTGGCTGTGTGTTTAGGGTGGTCGTCCTGCTGGAAGCTGAACTTCCGTCCCAGTCTCAAGTCTTTTCCCCCAGGACTGTCCTGTATCTAGCTCCAGAAAATAGAAAAGAGGAGACCGCACACTTAAGCTCCCTTTATGTGCTGCTTTATTTAGCGCATCCAACAAAAAAACAGTAACGTTTCGAGCGTACTGCTCTTCTTCAGACTCAGACTGACAGACTGTATTTAGCTCCATCCATCTTTCATCAACTCTGAGCAGCTTCCCTGTCCCTGCTGAAGAAATGATGCTGCCGCCACCATGTTTCACACTGGGATGGTGCGTTCAGGTTCATGTGCAGTGTGAGGTTTCTGCCACACTTATGGCGCATTTCCACTAGCACGGTTCGGCTCGGTACGGCTCGGCTCGGCGCGCTATTTGCGTGTTTCCACTAGCACGCAGTACCTGCAACCAGGTACACTTTTGGTATCACCTCAGCCCTGGTTCCAAGCGAGCCGAAGCGTTACTAAAACGTGACGTCAGCCGACTGCCTTCCACTGATTGGCCGATGAGTGTCGTCACTGGAAGCGACGACCGACAACAGAAATGTTCCTGCTGAAGCCTGTTATTACCAGAGAATTTCTAATATTTAGACTGGCTCTGTTATTACGTGACTTTATTAAGTTTTAATATTTTTTCATGCGAGAAAGTAACTGTTTAGATCCCCATGTGCGGTTAGTTTATCCAAACGACGGCTGTTTAGAAGTTTGCCCCGATGTTTTTCGGAGAAGTGAAGCTCCAGGTCCGAGCAGCGACCGCGACATCACAGAGGCAGCAGCCCGGCTCCTGACGTGCTCCGCCGGCCAGCCTACCATCGTCACCCCGAGGAGAACAGACCGCTAATTAACTTCCCCGATGGCTTTTTAGAGGTTTACCACCGGCTGGTTAAACTCTTAAATGTTGGTCTCATGAAATCTAACAATTGTGGCTGTAGCAGCAGTTTGTTTGTGGTTAGAAAGAAGAGCAGCACTGCCTTGGGGTCAGCCTACGCACAGAAAACACCACATTTACATCAATAAATAAATGTTTTACAATGAACCAGGCCGATCTCAGAGCTGGCAAGACTCTCCGGTAAGGCATATTGAACGGTTAAATGCCGTTAACGGGACGAGAGCAGTCAAAACGGCGGTTTAAAGCTAGCTACAGCGAGGGTAGGTTCACTTCCTGTTTACAAAGTAAAAGCACCAATTCTATCGTAATGGCTTTCTTTATGATAAAAGGCAACGGGTATTTTATTTTGTGAAATTAACCGGAAGTGCGTTGCTCACTACAGCTAGCTTTAGTAACGCCGACTTCGTTGAAACAAAATTGTAAACAGCTGGTATTTTGTCAGTTTTTCAACACGTTGGGGATCTAAACGACTACTTTCTCGCCTGAAAATGTTTCAAATGTTGCTAAAGTTATATATTTACAGAGTTTAGAGCGTTGCTCGGCGCCGTGTAAATGACGTCACGGCGGCACTAGTGATACTCAGTTGTAATGGAAACACAACCAAACCGAGCCGTGCCGTGCCGTGCCGAGCCGTATCGAGCCGAGCCGTGCTAGTGGAAATGCGCCA
>NC_140929.1:18609283-18789283 GCF_045865225.1 Trachurus japonicus
TAGAGTGCTGCATGTAGGCCACCTTCCACTTGACACTTATGCTCTACTTTATGTTGCTCTATCACATAAAATACATTTTTTTGGTTGGAATGTGATAAAATGTGGAAAGCTCATGGGGAATGAATACTGTTGTTAGGCACTGTATATTTCAGGTAAGACAGAGGGCTTGATTTCTCTGTTGTCCTTGGTCACCAGGGTGGTGGCTTCAGGACTGAGGTAGTGTCTGATATCACTCCATCTTTCACTACTCCCTACTCACTATAAGGGAATTCTGTACACAGGACTATAAAGTGAGCACAATGGGAAAAAAAACAAAAAAAGGACACTACTCTGCCACGGAGTTAATCATGTCAGTACTGTCGCACAGTTAAAACGTGCCAGATCAATGTTGTCTGGTGGATTTTCAAAATAAAGTTCTAGTTCCAGTGATTTTTTTTTCGGGGGTTAACCTTTGATTATTATTAATAATTATAATAATAATAATAACTCAAATTTGTATAGCACCTTTCAAAAAACCCAAGGTCGCTTCACAAGAGTAATAAACAAACAAAGGGGAGAAGACTAAACAATTAATTTGGAAAGGCCATGGAGAAAAGGTGTGTCTTGAGGGCTGATCCTCCAGGTTTGGGGCATGGCAGATCTCAGACAAGGTAATTTTATTTGCATAGCCCATTTTTACACACAGTTTGTCTCAAAGAGCTTTACATGGCATCAAAACAACATCCTCTGCCCTTAGACCCTCACATCGACTCAGGAAGAAGAGCTTTCCACAGAGTGCAGGCGGCCACACTGGATGCTCTGTCACCGAAGGTCTGTGGTTTGGTACGGTGATGGAGAGCAGAGGTTTAGGATGAAGTGGGTTAGTGAAGAAGGTCGGGCAGGTACTGGAAGACGTGTAGGGATTTCTAGGTGAAGAGGAGGGAGCCAAAGGAGGTGAACAAGGGTGGGAGTGATGTGCGTACTTGGTGATGGATTAAAGTGTGACTGGAAGGAGAGAGTAGAGTCCAGGATATCACCCAAATTGTGGACTTCAGGAGATGGGGAGATGGGGCAGCCATCCACATGGAGAAGGGGGTCTCAACCATGAGCTCTGTGAGTTGATTGAGAATACTCTTAACACAGGAGCTGTAGAGAGTTTGTAAGATGGGTTTTCTCTCACTGAATGAGTCCAGGTTCTGGAACAAGTATTGACGTTGTTGGCTTTCTTGGTTATGGATTCAGCGTTTTGCTGGAACTTCAGAGATGGTATCAAGATACGTTTGCTGATCCACAACATCAGCACCATGGGACTGTTGACAGTAGATTCCTAAAACCAACCACCATCATGTCTGCCTCCTCAGTGGTGTTTATCTCCAAAAGCGCATTGTCACACCACTTGTGATGGAGGGTGGGACCATGTTCTTGGGTAAACCCTGAGAAGATATCAGCACACTTTATCAGGTGACAGTTGGGATATGTGCCTCTCCAGTCATTTGTGAAAAGAATGAGGAGAAGTGGGGATAGGACCCCAGTGGTTTGCCTGTGGCTGGTGTGCAGCACATCTGATAAAATACCATTGTGCTAGTTCCCACTGTAGTTGATGTGTTAAAAGCTCCAGGATCCATACAATCAGATCTGGGTTACATGGAACTGAGAGTCTTGTTTATTGGTTAGGAAGGCTGCAAGAAAAACATTCTTGCCAAATGTTTTCCTTTCTTTCATTGTGTGCCGGTCTAAGAATTTCTCATGGGAAATATAGTGTGAAAACACTTTGCTTTCCGAAACTACTCGTAGTCCCTTTAAAGGGATAGTTCAACATTTTGGCAAAATGGCCCATTGCCATAATCGCTATAGTCATAGAAGTAGGTTCGTTACCTTTATTTGTCGGTGCAAGCTATTTTTAGAATGGAGGAGCAGAGCGTCTGGCTGCTCAGAGCTACGCTACGGAGGCTAATGGGATTTCTTGGTTTCCCTCATCAAACTCATCAAATACAAAATCCCAAAACTCCAAAACGCTTTCGTGGAAGTTGTGACCTGCACAACCACCACGCTATGAGATAATAATGGAATGTTACGAAACGGAGCCGTTTTCGAGGTAAATACAGGGTAAATACAGAGACTGCTTGCTGAAAAACTGTCCCTGAACGCAACGCGCATCAGCGGTTTTGCATGAATTTACCTCTAAAACAGCTCCGTCTCGTAACATTCCATTATTATCTCATAGCGTGGTGATTGTGCAGCTCACAACTTGTCCACGACAGCCTTTTGGAGTTGTTGGGTTGTGTATTTGATGAGTTTGATGAGGAAAACCAAGAAATTTCCTTAGCCTCCATAGCATAGCCCTGAGCAGCCTTCTGCTCCGCTCCACCGTTCTAAAAATAGCTTACACCAACAATTAAAGGTAACGAACCTACTGCTATGACTATAGCAATTATGGCAATGGGCCAATTTGCCAAAATGTTGAACTATCCCTTTAACGGGTGTGGATCAAGTTGAGTAGGAACAGTCTGACATCATCTACTGATGTCAAAGATGTGATCGTTGTTGCCCATGATCTTGGACTTTTCAGTTTCTCCAAGACCTTCATCACCAAAGATGTGACCTGGGAGCAGCGTTGTGGAGGAGCACTGCAGCAGTGTTTATTATTCAGTGTCTTTACATTTACATTTACATTCTTCAGCCATGCACCACATGCCCCAGATAACAGGAGAGACAGGATCCACTTTAGAAGAGGCAGAGCAGACTGTGTCCCACTTGAACCAGTAAAACCAATATTTACTCCAAAAACAACAGAAGCGTGTCTGCCAGAAAGGCTGCACACAGTTTGTTACCTTGTTTTGAAATCACTTTCTAACTTTGCTCAAAGAGCTGTACATATACAGTTTACTGTCGCTAGTTGAGATACACAATACACACACACACATCTAATCCATGGAGCTTTTGCGGTCCAGCTCTCAAGTTTAATATAAACCAGTTTAGAATAGGAAGAGGAGCTTCATGAGAAAGTCCAGACCAGGCTGCTCAGACTTGGCAGCACCAGCAGGGAGGGAGGAGCTTAGCAGAATCAGCGAGGTTACCTCCAGCTTCAAACACATGGTTGTGGACAGCTACTGTAGCGGATTCAGGAGCAGTGGAAAGACCAGGGGTAGTATTCACGAACATCCCCAGTACTAAGAGTCAATTTTGAGTAGAGTGTCACAGCCTGGCTCAAAAAGCAGTGACAAAAAGGAACAACGGAACGCAAGGGTGCCAATAAATGAAATAATTTATTAACACAAGAGTTTAAAGTTTAACATAGACAAAAAGATGAGGTGTGTTCATCTGTATAATCAGTGGTGTAAATGTGGGTGAGTGGCTGCGGTGTGTGGATGTCATGACGGATGTAAAACCAAAAGACAGAAAACCAAAATGTGCGTCAGCAGGCAGGGCGAAGAGAAAGAACACTGAGCTGGGCCGGGGATTTAAAGCCTCCTACAGGACTGAGCCAAACAGAAATACAATCAAAACACATAACTACTCAATACAAATCAGAATAAATTCATAAAGAAAACAAACCCATGACCTGCAGTCTCTGGTGCCCCGCCCACCTCTTTCCCACCCCGGTCCAGCAACCCCCGGTCCAATTTAAGAACCTAGAGGGATTTAAGAAGAGACCAAGAACATCAAAAGACAACAGGACATTAATAATCAATAACACAGTGAAACAAACGCCCTACAGAGGCGCACGTGACAGCACATCAGCCACAGTATTGGCTGTCCCTTTAATGTGTCTAATATCAAGGTCATATGCTTGAAAAAACAAAGACCAGCACCGCAGCGATTGAAGAAAAACCAGAGGGTTATGGTCGGTATACACTACCAGAGACGTCCCGCCGGACCCCACATACACCTCAAAGTGCTGGAGTGCCCAAATCAATGCCAAAGCTTCCTTCTCAATAACAGAGTAATTACTCTGATAACGATTGAACTTTCTGGAAAAGAAACTGGCAGAAGAAATGGCAGAAAGACAAAGCGGTCGGAGAGATACTCTCCAAACACTGACTGGGAGTGATTCAATGGAATGCTACAGATTTTAAAAATCTAAACAAAAAACAAATAATTGGTGCAATATCAAGAGAAATGAAAGTGACACCATCAAGATTTTTAGCATCTGGGAAAATACAGCAACTCAGCAGTGATGCCTTGAGTCTGTCAGAACCTTCCGGTGTCACTGAAGGACAATGCAGGGGGTTAATTTCGCTGTAACTCCAGAGATGAATTCCCCTCTCAGAACAGTTGGATGCTCCTTTTACTGATTGTGCTGATTAGGTGGGTGGGGTTTCCTTGTTCTATCTGTGTCCATTGCTTGCTGGTTTGGACATTCTGCCGACACACACTGCTCTACCACAGTTGGCGGCTCATTTCTGAAATTCTTGACATTTGAGTTCACATCCGCCATTAATATCGAAGAGATTAAGTAGTTAGATGACGAGCATGGTGAGTAAACATGGCACCCACACGTCTGTATCTGATCAAGTTTGTTTATAGTTTTTCATGACATAAAATTGTATTTGCGCTTACACCATGTCTTCATTCAGTCTGACTTCTACTATTGGTCAATTTCACTGTCCATTCATCACTAGGAGACACATTTGTTTTGTTTTATTTTCTTCCTTTTTTTAAACAACCAATCACTGCTTTTAAAAGAATGAGTCATACCAAGCAACTCCTCAGAGTTGCCTCGTGGGAACTTTTAGGCTCTGAGAGGAGGCTTCGTGAATATGGCCCCAGATATGGAAGGGCGGTGCACAAAGTCTTTAGTTAAAGGGATAGTTCACCCAAAATTGAAATTTCTCAATAACTCATTATCTACTCACCCTCATGTCGACTAAGGGCTGGGAGAAGTTTCAGAGTTATCCGTGGCTTCTCTGAGTTACAGGGGGTCTCAGTGTAGCAGTGCATGTCCATGTTGCAAATGGATACCAACTGTCTTCGTAACAGAAAGACACACCAAAAAACATCCAAATACCTCCATGCTGCTCGTATGTAATGTCCGCCCTTAGTCGACATGAGGGTGAGTAGATAATGAGTGAAATTTCAATTTTTGGTGAACGATCCCTTTAAGGAAAAAGTTAAGCAGCTTACAGTAATGAGAGGGATTTACAGTGATAAAAGTCTGTTGTTCCCATGGAGACTGCTGATGGAGTGCCATTAGCACTTGTGATATCTGTCTTTCCTTACGCATCATGAACTTTGGTCTCTAAGGTCTTTTAATAGCTGTATAATGTCCTAAAAAGAAAAAAAGGTAGAATATAAGTTATATTATATTGAGTATTTAGTAGTAATATGTGACATTAAGGGCAACATCTTTCATGCTAAAGAATAGCTTCTCTATAATACATTCTATTGGTGGGGGTTGTTCCAATGAACAGGAAAAGTGGGCATGGCTGGGGGTTTCCAAGGTAGCGTTTCCCACGGGAGTTAAATTTCAAAATTTCCATACATGATATTACGCACCTTCCTAAACACAATGGTGAAGAAATTCCTTGGTAAGGATTTACTTCCCAAATTGGTCAAACATCTGCTAAAATGCCCTTACTAGAATGGTTTAAATGAAAGTGAAACCTTAAGGGGCAGATTCTACTGTTTGTTCTCTAGACTGTAAATGAAGATGATGACAGGTTGAATATCTGGATTATCCTCTGTTGAACAGTCAGGGCCATGGCTCCGTTGAGAGTATTAATCACAGCTTTGCCTCGAAAATAGATTTATAACACGCTATGACTTACAAACTGGAGCAGTGGGCGTTGAGCAGGAATACGATCCTGCTCCGGTGAATGACAGGACGAAGGATTCAGGGTGTGGAGCGATGTTGCCAGGCAGCCGAGCTCTTTACTCTGTCTGATTCAGGCTGTAAATAAACTGTCTGAGCTTGTTTTTTTGTTTTTTTTCAGGTGATCCCTGGAGGCCCACCATACCACCACCATCACAACCACCGCCAACATCACCTCCAACACCACCGCCAACATCACCTCCACAACCAGAGAGCACAGACAGGCTGAGGACAAGTGAGTTTGTCTGTATTGGACATGGGAAATGAGTAACAGGGGTGTGAGCCATAATGTTTATGATCAAGATCAAGATACGGGCTGAGCATTCTTAACCGCATGCATGTAAACACTCTTTACCTATAATAGTTGTGCACATAAGAGGAAGTGTTTGTTTTTTTTATAATTAATTAGTAATTAACAATGGGTTGATTTCACAGCGGGTTATGCTGATGTTCTCCAGGAATCCAGCCATACCCCCACAAACTGTGAGTTAATCATACTCATATTAACCCAAAATATAAGCAAAAAATGCTGCAGTTGAAGGTTGAATGTAGTGGTGTTGGTTTCAGGTATATTTAGCCCCGCCCCTGTCCCAACCAGTTGACAGGATTGGTTCTGTAGGTTTGTGATGACTGTAACCCTGACTGTCTCAATGTGTGTTTATGTAGACACATTCATGATTATTCCACCCAGCATGTGTCACTTATTACACAAAACATCACATTGATGATAACATCACATGATGTCCAGATCGATGTCAACAGGGTTAAACATTGACTTTAAACAGAAAGGCTTTAAAATGGTGAGGAGTAGTTCAGTCTCAGAGCTGAAGAGTTGAATGAACTAATAAATATGACTGTGTGTTTGTCTAGTCAGTTGATACAGTGCAGCTCAGTTCGTTTTGGATGCACCCTTTGAAGAATCTCATAGCACACATGTTCCCCGACCATATTCTTTGTATGTGTCAGCAGGTGTGTGTGTGTCATAATATGCGGGGCATGTTGTAGAGTCGGTTAGCTGAACATCGCTCAGATTTCTTTCTGTCTAGGTTCACTCTCAACTGTTTCTGGAGTAGTTCTTCCTGTCAAGCAACCAAGCAGTGAAGGCTAACACCAAGAACAGTAGCAGCAGAACAGACACACATCAAGCTGGAATTGCTGTAGATGTGGATTTGTGCCTATAGTATAAACACTAGTTCTTGTAGTAGCATTAGTACTATTGTAACAGCAGTTACAGCTAACACCAACTGTATGCTTTGCTCTGTGTTTTGTCACCCTAGAAGTAATACATGTAGCTACATAAGTAATTCACATATGAAACAAATACAAAAACCCACATGTAAAATAGACATAATATAATATACTTAATATTGACTACATGAATGAATTGACTTGAATGAATTTGAATGAAGAAAAACATATGAATTAGTACGTTGCTTTAACAAACAAAAGAAAAAAACACAACCACTGATCAACCATCACATTGAAACAGATGAGAGGCTGCTTTAAAAGTTCATTCTGAATCATTATTAATGTAATATGAAAATGAATTTGTGGTTGTAATAATTTTCAAATATTTTCCACAAGTTGATAGCTTGACTCAGTCACAACATTGCAACCACCCACCTGTTTTAATGGTATGGCTGCAACATGTTGCATATAAAAATTCATCATATGCTAATTGTACTTTTGCATAACCCCTTAAACTAATCTCCATATATCCAGAGGATGTATCTTATATGTAATAAAAATAAAATATATAGTGTTTTAGATTAAATATATTACATTTCTGAATGCCACTTAATGCTGCGAACATCAGCCCTCTAGCTCCCCCTAAACAGGTGGTGGTTTTACACTTTTTACCTATTTATGTTTATACTGAAAAGAGAGGGTATGCGTTAATGTCACCTGCCCCCAGGACATGTCCCTCTCAATCCTCCCTCAAAATAGCAGAGTGTGGTGGTAGACAGGAGTAAAATAATTACCATAATTATATTAATAAATATGGATTATCTGCTCAAATGAAGGAGAATTGGACTTGACAGTGATCTGTATGAGCTACCAAAACACAGGAGAAAGTACAGTCAATTGCACAACAGCCCTTCCCAATTTTAGATATTCTAGCTATAGACTCATGCTAGAGTTCTTAAATAACTCAGAAAGGGTCTTGTGCTTGTTATGTTTTTTTTTTTGCTACTACATGGTTCTCACGCCTGCCTTTAATATTATGCTATATGTCTTGTCCGATTTGGTATTTCATTCAAGTTTCATCACTTCATTCATTCTAACATGGTTGGTAGAGTAGAAAAGTAATTTTACCATCGTCATCATCACTGTCATTATCAAGTGTGCCCGTACGAGAAAGCAGGAATGACGCACCTTTTTTTTTTGCCCGGGTTTGGGCTGAGAAATAATGCTGGTGAGTCCGGGCTTCATCACCGCAAGTTGGGTCGGGTCGTGTTTAAATTTCCTAGGCCATTGAGAACTCTAACTCAAGTTGACGCTGCCACTCGTCGTTCTTCCACTTCTGTGACTGCAATGACTTCGGCGTGCTCTGTCGTCATGTGCATACCCTCTATATATTTAAAGGCTTAAACAGTCAGATAAATATCATGAAATTAATAAAGATATCATGGGGCATTCATTAGGATTGGCAGCAATCCAGTTACACTGTGCACACACTAAAATACAATCTGATGCACCTTGCACCTGCCTGTTGCTGTTCACGCTCAGATTTATCGGATCATTAGTTTTGTTCCCCTGTAGGTTATTGAATAACAGCCACAGGTCAGTTACAGTTGCTGTCCAAACTCTCACAGAGAGCAGTGCTTGAATAGCAGCTGAGTCAGTTTCAATGAGTCAACACAGTCAATGTTCATTGGGCTGCATTATAATTATTTAACAAGGTCTGGTTTGCGCTCACAAAATAAAATGCAGACATGGTGACCATGAAGCACTGACAGTGACTTTCTTGAACACTAAACCTGAGAAAGATCACAGACACATTCATTCCTAACACGGCCAGTCGGCCACAGCAAGTCATGGCATGGTATGGAACAGACGCTCAGAAATCTTGTCTTTCAGTTTGATACATTACATCCATGATTCAATGGTAGGACAAGAAACGCTTGAGCCACACAGATGGTATTAGGAACGGTATCAGCAGAAGTGACTTTTATTTTCTTATCAGCAGTAACTTCCAGCAGCCAACCGACGACATCAAGCGGAGGCTCCTGGACGTCAGAGGCCACAGAGATAAGCAGTGCTGAGCCAACTTCACCCACTGCACAGTCACATACTTCACAAGGTGAAGAGTTTATAATCACACATGCTATGCTGTGACTGTACCTGTATCAGGTCACAGGATTGAATTGGCCACTTCCATAGAAACCAGTAAGATCTTAAAGGAGACATGTTATGCCCCTTTTCCACAAATTAAAATAGTTCCCAGGTGTCTTAAAGACATGCTTCAGTCAAAATACCCCAAGAATCAAACATCACAGCTCTTTTTTATCTGTCACTGCTTGCCCTGCCCCTTCTACTGGTACCAGGTAGGGGTGGGGTTATGCAAATTCGAAAACTAGTTACATCACTGGAAGAAAATTGAGGGAACAGCTCGTAAAACCAGATGGATTTCAACCTAGGGAGCCTGAAAATTACTGAATTTTTTGTCAATTCTCACATTTTGGGGCAGGACGTCAAGACAAACACCCAAATTTTTGTTAAAGAGCCTTCAAAAAGTGACATTTCCATAATATGTCCCCTTTAACAGAACAGAAACCTGGAAAACACTGGGAATATCATAGTAGCCTTAATCTGTCAAAGCTGTGCATGAATAACTGATCCTGAGGAAAATCCTATTAATTCTTCCTTTCACCTCTTATAATGTAGATTATGTAACAGAGACTGAAGCAAAGGGCTGGACAACATCAAGCCCGAGCACTGCTGACCCTTTCAGTAGCACCACAGTTGATCCTCAGTCAAAGATCCAGTCAAACATCAGTCAAACACAGCAAAGTAAGTCCCAACTGCCATTGCACCCAATTTAATCAAATCTCTAACCCAAACTCTGTTGATTAGAACTCTCTGTGGAGTTCATCTGCATTGACTGCCAAGTTTCCAGCAGACTCATTTTTTATCACTGAACATTCTTCATGTCAGGGACTGAGTGGATAGACCAGATAGAAAAATACCTAAAACCTAAGAACCAGCCAACACAACAGAACTGAATTCAGAAGTGAACACAAACTGACCTACCAGCTGAAACACGAGGGAGGACATAAGACTGGTGACATAGATAGATTTAAACATAACTATTTAAACTTTAAATCTGTAACCAGATTAGTTAGGATTCATTTTACCAGCTGACAGGGTCACTCCTGCAGCATCTCCCAATTTAAGCAAAAAGTTTAGAATTAAAGGTTGAATATGGAGAATGAGCAGAATACCATCACCTATTGATCAAAATAAGAATTGCAATGACAGAAAAATAATTCCAGCAGTCCGTCCGTTGGCAGACCGTTGCTAAGAATAACACACGTTGCTAGGAACAGCGCTCTGATCAGAGGAACAGAGCAGAACGATGTTTCATTTTTACCTTCATTAAACATCTTGGGACTAATTGTGATGTTAGATAAATGACTTGTTACAGGGAGAGTGGAAGCTCGCTTCCACATTGTGGCTGAAAACCAAACCTGCGATCAGAGCCTCTGACCCGGTTTCACAGCTCTCGCCTTGGTGGCACCGCAAGTCCGTCACACAAGCGTGCCCCGTAAAACCGTAATCTCTTGTTTATGACAGATAAGACTACACAAATACACACATTGTAACATGTATATGATAATCCATTGATCCACCGATATATTATAAAGGCTTCATTGAAAACAAATGCACACGACCGGGAGGAGGGTGAGCAAAACAGCTGAGAAGTGAGCCCCAAAGCCCGCTAATGGCTGGTACGAGGTAAACAGGAAGTCATTGTTGAACCCATCAAAATTTGTTAAATTAATTAATTCAGACAAAATATATTTTTTATGGGAAAGCAATACTTGTACTCTACACCCCTCTGAATGCCCCATGGATGTATTATTTTCAAAAAAATATATAGCTTTTAATAAACATTCTCCATATTCAACCTTTAACAAAGACAGTGAACTAAACTTGTGCACTTAAAGTAGATATATCTATCATTTATGTATCATCAAATAATACAACTAAAACTGTATATGCTATCAAACAAATGCTGTTAATATGAATCTTTGCATGCTCAGAAAGAAATACACTTAAAGTATTTAAAACAAATGAAAAAAATGCTTCACATTCCCTCTTGGACACCTAATCTATGCTGTGACTGTACCTGTATCAGGTCACAGGATTGAATTGGCCACTTCCATTGAAACCAGTAAGACCTTAAAGGAGACATATTATGCCCCTTTTCCACAAATTAAAATAGTTCCCAGGTGTCTTAAAGACATGCTTCAGTCAAAATACCCCAAGGATCAAACATCACAGCTCTTTTTTTATCTGTTCAAAACAGCCCTTTTCAGAACAGCTGGTTTCAGTGCCTGTCCCTTTAAATGCAAATCAGTCACTGCTTGCCCCGCCCCGCCCCTTCTACTGGTACCAGGTAGGGGTGGGGTTAGGGCTGGGCGATAAAACGATAACGATATATATCGCGATATAACTTTACTCAATAGCAATGTGAAACGTGGTCGATAGAAAGTCGATAGGTTTAATTCATTCATGTTTTGAAACAGCCAATGAAAATGAGAGTTGCGCCGCGCTGAACCACTGGCTGAGCCAACCAGATTGACACAGCACAGGAAGACTGTACACAGCACAACAACACGTGGTAATGTTTGGGCTGCTGCAGCCTGGCGTCAGCAGCGGGGCATCGCCAGTAAAAAAGAGAGAGAGAATGAGTGTTGCCTCGAAAGAAAAAATGGAGGAGAACTAGGACGAGTGACCGCGAAAAGACGTGGTACGTCATGTTTACATTAACCCAGATTGATTGAACTCTAATATAGTAGGTGTAAACAACCCTAAACTTTAACCACGGAGACAGCAGGCAGTCGGAGCGGCTCGCCGTCACACATCAAAGGGAGCGCAGTCACGGCGTGGCCGCTCTGCTGCTGCTGCTGCTGCTGCTCCTCACACCAGAGCGACACTGTTAAGCTGTGCCGACCTATACACTGGCCACTTGCGAAGCAAGCGCTAACCGTGGCGATTTCTCTTCCTTTTTCTTTTTCAGCCGGGTTTAGGCTGAGAATGATCGCTAATTAGACGGGCCACGTCAGGTCCGGGTTTTAATTTTCACGTCCGTTTATAACTGTAGCAGCAGCAGAGAGATGGAGCAGCTCCTGTATGGGGAGCCTGGCTCTAGTCTGACCTAACTCCTGTCTGATGTAATGTTAAAGAACGCCTGAACAGCTGAGTGATAATGTCTGTAAAAAGACCCAGTGCTGTTGTACTGTATATCAGCACCGATCAGCACTCATGTATGTCTCTTGTCCAATCAAATTATTTGGTTGAAACTAACTGTATATAATACCAGTTTTATTTATCTGAAACTGTTACTAGGCTACTCATTGCTTTTATATGTTAATCATTACATCTGAAATGTTCAATTTTTGACAAAAAATAAATATTTAAATCAGAAATAACCTTCTGATATCTTCAAATCTCACTTGTGAGTATGATGGAACATTTAGGCTTGACAAAAACAGTGACTTGAGTCCTATCGTGATATATATCGATATCGACTGATATGAAAAAAATTATCGTGATAGGATTTTTTCTCATATCGCCCAGCCCTAGGTGGGGTTATGCAAATTCGAAAACTAGTTACATCACTGGAAAACAATTGAGGGACAGCTCGTAAAACCAGATGGATTTCAACCTAGGGAGCCTGAAAATTACTGATTTTCTTGTCAATTCTCACATTTTGGGGCAGGACGTCAAGACAAACACCCACATTTTTGTTAAAGAGCCTTCAAAAAGTGACATTTCCATAATATGTCCCCTTTAACAGAACAGAAACCTGGAAAACACTGGGAATATCACAGTAGCCTTAATCTGTCAAAACTGTGCATGAATAACTGACCCTGAGGAAAATCCTATTAATTCTTCCTTTCACCTCTTATAATGTAGATTATGTAACAGAGACTGAAGCAAAGGGCTGGACAACATCAAGCCCGAGCACTGCTGACCCTTTCAGTAGCACCACAGTTGATCCTCAGTCAAAGATCCAGTCAAACACCAGTCAAACACAGCAAAGTCCAAACTGCCATTGCACCCAATTTAATCAAATCTCTAACCCATACTCTGTTGATTAGAACTCTCTGTGGAGTTCATCTGCATTGACTGCCAAGTTTCCAGCAGACTCACTTTTTATCACTGAACATTCTTCTTGTCAGGGACTGAGTGGATAGACCAGATAGAAAAATACCTAAAACCTAAGAACCAGCCAACACAACAGAACTGAATTCAGAAGTGAACACAAACTGACCTACCAGCTGAAACACGAGGGAGGACATAAGACTGGTGACATAGATAGATTTAAACATAACTATTTAAACTTTAAATCTGTAACCAGATTAGTTAGGATTCATTTTACCAGCTGACAGGGTCACTCCTGCAGCATCTCCCAATTTAAGCAAAAAGTTTAAAATTAAAGGTTGAATATGGAGAATGAGCAGAATACCATCACCTATTGATCAAAATAGGAATTGCGATGACAGAAAAATAATTCCAGCAGTCTGTCCGTTGGCAGACCGTCACTAAGAATAACACACGTTGCTAGGAACAGCGCTTTGATCAGAGGAGCAGAGCAGAACGATGTTTCATTTTTATCTTCATTAAACATCTTGGGACTAATTGTGATGTTAGATAAATGACTTGTTACAGGGAGAGTGGAAGCTCGCTTCCACATTGTGGCTGAAAACCAAACCTGCGATCAGAGCCTCTGACCCGGTTTCACAGCTCTCGCCTTGGTGGCACCGCGAGTCCGTCACACAAGCGTGCCCCGTAAAACCATAATCTCTTGTTTGTGACAGATAAGACTACACAAATACACACATTGTAACATGTATATGATAATCCATTGATCCACCGATATATTATACAGGGATGCAAACGGGTCAGGACCAAAAAAGAGAGGAATTGTCTGGGGGGGGGGGGGGGGGGGGTGGTGGTGGTGGTGTGGTGTCACCATTAACAAATAATTACATTACAATATCACGGAAAAGTCAATTTCCAGTAGTTCCAGTTGCTTTAAAAAAAATAATCCTTTGCAATAATTCAATTTTGGAGATACTGATTTTTAGGTCTTCACTGAATGTTAGTCATAATTATTACTATTAAAATAAACAGAATAAATAAAGACATGGGATGTTTCATTCAGTGTGTAATGGACATATAGCCCTATATAATGTGTTAGTTTCACTTTAATTGAGAACATTCTACATCGCGGAGGTGACTTTTTTTTTTTTTTTTTTTAGAAACTTTATTAAGTCAGCATGGTGCAATACAGGCGACGTCTTTCCACTCAGGGCTTCCTTCACCTCTGAAACGGGGCAGAGCTCCGTGGAAACACCTGCCTGACACAGCAACGTAGGGAACCGTGCATGTCCGCGGCGCATAGCTCCACATGCACGGGGGGAAAAAACGGCGTCGCCGTCGCATTGACTGCACGCGGCTACGCGCCGCTTTAACGAGCGCGCACGTCGCGCGTCTACATCGGAGGTCGGCTGTTATCAGTATAATCAGAGACCATGAATGAGTTCGCCTCAGTTTCACGTGATTGTCACTGTCAGCCTGTTAGAAAAACATTTTACTGCCCCCAGCTGAGACGCTGAGACCCCCCCCCCTCTCAAAACAAAAACTCTTCGGATCTGAACGATTCACACAAGTCACCTAATTGGTCATGAAAAAAGCGAGTTTCGCTTTTCGGCGCGCTGTTTGCATCCCTGATTATAAAGGCTTCATTGAAAACAAATGCACACGACCGGGAGGAGGGTGAGCAAAAGAGCTGAGAAGTGAGCCCCAATGCCCGCTAATGGCTGGTACGAGGTAAACAGGAAGTCATTGTTGAACCCGTCAAAATTTGTTAAATTAATTAATTCAGACAAAATATATTTTTTATGGGAAAGCAATACTTGTACTCTACACCCCTCTGAATGCCCCATGGATGTAGGTTATTTTGAAAAAAAAAATATAGCTTTTAATAAACATTCTCCATATTCAACCTTTAACAAAGAAAGTGAACTAAACTTGCGCACTTAAAGTAGATATCTATCATTTATATATCATCATATAATACAACTAAAACTGTATATGCTATCAAACAAATGCTGTTAATATGAATCTTTGTATGCTCAGAAAGAAATAAACTTAAAGTATTTAAAACAAATGAAAAAAATGCTTCACATTCCCTCTTTCACACCTAATCTGACACTATGACCGATAATTCCTTCTCTATGCTGATGACACACAACTTTACATTCACACCGAGTCCACGGACACTTTGCCACTAACCTACCTCGCAGAATGAGAAAAGTGTCTGGATGATTGGGAATGAGCTAAAGCCTAACCACACAAAGTTCCTCTACATCTGAACATCCCTGGTTCCTCAAAAACATCACCGGAACAAACCTTCTTCCTGCATCCAGGGCTGTTGTATAGGGGAGAAAGGTGATGATAATTCTAGGGGCCCAGCGCCCAGTAGGGCCCATAAAAGACCCCAGTAGTCTAATCTTTGTATGACTGATTTATTCTGCGTAAGACCCTGACTAATACTCATAGTACACTGTAAAAACTCAACATCTTTCCAAGAATATTTGTCCAAATGTCTAATTTCTAGTC
This sequence comes from Trachurus japonicus, assembly GCF_045865225.1. NCBI lineage: Eukaryota > Metazoa > Chordata > Actinopteri > Carangiformes > Carangidae > Trachurus > Trachurus japonicus. The sequence goes on from NC_140929.1 coordinate 18,624,933, forward strand.
AAAACTAATCTCTTTCCACTTAAAATAAGACTCATTACCTAAAAATTAACTTGTTTTTAGATAATTTCCACTTAAATTCACAATAAATAGAAAAATCTGCCAGTGAAAGTAAATTTTTTGTGCTTGTAATAAGGAAGAAAAACTTGCTCCACTATCAGATTTTTTCTACTTATTCCAAGTGAAAATATGCTTGAAAGAAGTAAAAAGTGTCTAAAAACAAGCTACTTTTAATATGATGTGTCTTATTTGAAGTAGAATGAGATTTGTTTTGACTAGAAATTACATTTTGACTAGAAATAAGACAAATATTCTTGCTAAGATACTTGAGTTTTTGCAGTGTAATGCTGCATTAGCATCAAAACAAAGAAGGCAAAATAAAAAACGATAATACATACGTAGTATTAAATAAATAAAGTTAGGGGGAGGGGCCCACTTAAGTATTCTTTAAGGGGGCCCAGAATTCCTAGCAACGGCCCTGCCTGCATCTCCAGATTTTGCTCATCTCTTTTCTGATCTCATTGTCACCTTGATTAACTTTACGATCTTGGCATGATTGCTGTCCCGTTCCTCTTCCCCTGTGTGAAGGAAGTTCAATAGATTTTTCTTCACACATGGTCCAACTCCATCATTCAGCAACTGCACTGGTCATTAGTTTAAAACCTCATTCATTAAAAAATGTTCTCCACATCTTTAAATGTCTCCTTGACCTTTTTCATCTCTACAAACCCCACAAATCGCTATGTTCCTCTAATATCATCTGCTCTGCACTCTCTCCTCTGAATGGCTGGCTGTTTTGAGTGATCTGGAATAAGCTTGGGTGGTGAGTCCAAGCATTGCTGATTTGTTGCAACATTTCCACGGTAACTCTTGGAGGAAAAGCTTCACATAATGTTTATTATTTTATCGACCTTGTGCAGTTTTATCATCTTCCGCCCACATGGACATTTACGAGCCCAGTGTCCAGCAGATTGTCATAAAATGTGAGGGGATTTGGAGCGCTGCTTAATTCTTCTCAGTGCAGGAACAGATGCTGTAGGACCACACAGTTGGAACAGTTACATGCTGAGTATTTCTTTTGCAGATGCAGGCAGAATATCTGCCGCCGTCGTCATCGCCGCCGTGGTGATTGCCTGTGCTATCATTGGAGTCCTGTATTACATGAGGTAAGTTAGAAAAAACTCACACAGCAGAGAGTTTAAAGGGATAGTTCAACATTTTGGCAAATTGGCCCATTGCCATAATCGATATAGTCATAGCAGTAGGTTTGTTACCTTTAATTGTCGGTGCAAGCTATTTTTAGAAGGGAGGAGCAGAGCCGTGAGCTGCTCAGAGCTACGCTACGGAGGCTAAGGGAATTTCTTGGTTTCCCTCATCAAACTCATCAAATACACAACCCAACAACTCCAAAACGCTGTCGTGGACAAGTTGTGAGCTGCACAATCACCACGCTATGAGATAATAACGGAACGTTACGAGACAGAGTTGTTTTAGAGGTAAATTCATGCAAAACCACTGATGCACGTTGCGTTCAGGGACAGTTTTTCAGCAAGCAGTCTCTGTATTTACCCTGTATTTGCCTCGAAAACGGCTCTGTTTCGTAACGTTCCATTATTATCTCATAGCGTGGTGAATGTGCAGGTCACAACTTGTCCACGAAAGCGTTTTGGAGTTTTGGGATTTTGTATTTGATGAGTTTGATGAGGGAAGCCAAGATATTCCTTTAGCCTCCATAGCGTAGCTCTGAGCAGCCTGCTGCTGCGCTCCGCCATTCTAAAAATAGCTTACACCGACAAATAAAGGTAACGAACCTACTGCTATGACTATAGCGATTATGGCAATGGGCCAATTTGCCAAAATGTTGAACTATCCCTTTAATGAAGTTTGGAGAATGTTTTTATGATGTCATGCCACACGTTCCTGTCTAGGAGGAGGAAATCGAGACTCAACCGTCCAGTGGGGACGCCAGAAGAAAACATCGCCATGAAAGCATCGCCATGAAAGCATAGGAAGAATGTTCAACGAGTTCCATTATTACCTCCACTCAGGACTGGAGTGTGTGTGTGTGTGCGTGTGCGTGTGTGGCTGTGTGCTTGTGTGCTTGTGTGTGCATGTGTCAGTGTATGGACTGATAATGGCTGCCTTGATAGGAAGTTCATTCCCACCAGGTTGGAGCGTTGCAGCTTCCTCAGGGCAAATCCGAGGAAAATATTCAAACTGCACTCAAGGAATTTCACAGCCCTGTCGGGACAAAATGTGAAACATAGGAAACTAGAAAATTTCCTCTCGGGAAATTTGGAATGGGCCACGGGGCTACTGCCAGTTGTGCCATCTCTGTCAACATGGGAATCAAACCCACGATCTTAAGGTCAAGACAGAGCTGATCAGACAGACACATGATCATCTTTCTATAAGCACTGATATGGAGGAGCTGTAACAACATTAGGTTAACTGTGTGTGTGTGTGTGTGTGTGTGTGTGTGTGTGTGTGTGTGTGTGTGTGTTTATCTTGTGTAATAGGGCCAGGACTCAATTAAAACAATTTGCATTTTAATCGCATATAAATATTTGACCTGAGAACAGTGAGAAGCATTTTTTTCACATGGATTTTAGTATACCATTGATTGACTGAATAGCTTAAGCAACAAAACATTGTTTTTTTTTTCAAGGTGGTACTTAACCAAGACCAACATGCAAATTATCGATTAATTCATTAATCGATATTTGATACAGATTTAAATGGTCTTTCCTGCCAATACACTATGATGATTACTGTAGTATTTAACTAGGCTACATAAATCACAGTAGCATAAACTGATTTGTTGAACGGACCAAGTGATGGGCTGACTGGTCCTGTCTAACTTCTGTGTACTGGGTGCCATTGTGCAGGGTGTTAAGGCAGCCTTCCTCCACTGCAGTCCCTATGGTCCTGGACCCTCTGGCTGGTGGGGTGGGCTGCTTTCAGCTGGGGGGGACTCTATCAGCTGCTCCCACGAGAGGCATTTGACGCATTTGACACCAACAAGGTTTAACTTTAAAACCAGATTAAATCATGGTTTAAGTTTAAATTCTGTTGCACGTTAACTGTGTTTTAATCACATGAAGGTGTGTGTGTGTGTGTGTGTGTGGGTGTGTGTGTGTGTGTGTGACTGTAATCACATGAAGCTGGCTCTAGAGTCTGTGTGTGTGTGTGTGGTGTGTGTGTGTGACTGACTTGACACATAGTTAGTTAGTAGCTGCATCCTGTGTCAGTCTGATTTAGCTGTGTCTCTGTTTATAAACATTTAAACGAGCGCCAGGTGGATTGTTTATGAAGTTAACGAGCTCTGGCCTGAGGATCAAAGAGGTTACCACGGCGATAGGGGCCCCCGCAGGCTGAGACAGACAGAAACGTGGAGAAAAAGAGCCATTTTCTGCCTCTGCACCGGTCTCACATTTAGGCTTAGGGTGAGAAAACGGTAACTCCTATCAGAACAAAACACAGATCAACGTTGCTCTAAGGACTTACTGAAAATTTCGGTACGATTTGGTGTTTCTACAGTAAATATTTTGGCGATGCTGGCAGTTTTAAAACATCAGGCCGTTCTGCTTCTCAGAAAATATTTGTATTGGACTCAATGAGGAGCAGAGACAGACGTGGCCGCACTTAGAGGCTCAGAGTTTAAATTCTGTAAGTCTCTCTGATATTTTGAGCAGATTAAGAGATCAAGGATGAGCTCGTCTACAACCGTGGCCGAAATTATGTGTGTAGAGTGTGAATTGTGGCCGTTTGGAGTTTGGATAGAGAAAAAATCTTTTTCTGGCATCTCTCCCACTCTAACCGATGATGTCACCCACTCTGACACGAACATTCCGTGCAATACACACCCATTATAATCTAATAATTTCTCCAAAAATGATCATGGTCATTGATCATGGATTGATCAAAAACTATATGACCTATCAAAACGTGGAGTAATACGACAATACACAAGACTTGTGTCTACTGTTTAAAGTTTAAATGGAGTCTCTAGGTGAAAGTATGCCTGAGCAGTAGACGTTTGTTAAACTCCAATGATTGGTCTTTTTTGCTCTTTTTTTCCGCCCGTCCCATTGACTTCAATGCAAAATTTTTGCGCAGCTTTTTGCGACATAAGTCGCGAAAAATTCGTACACTGTTAAGAAAAGTAATAGCATACCGATCCCGATCAAACCGCACAGGGCACTGGTCCCTGCAGCTATTTCATAGCTGTTGGGACCAGTGCCCGGTGCGATTGCCCGTGGCCCTAATAAAAGGAGTGCAATGATCTGTAAATTCAAATTCAAACCGCATATTTAAATGAAAGTAGCACAAAGACATACCAGGTGTTCAAACTTTTCAAATGTCATTGTTTTTCCAATGAAAACGATTCAGAATTTGATGTCAGTTGGGACTGGGCCATGTGACACTGTCAGAATTGGGGGGAACTGAGATGTTATTTTAGGGTGGAATGTTTTTTTCCCCCATTCTTCTTTGGTGTACAATTTCAGCTGGTCAACAGTTCAGGGTATCCTTGGTCCTATTTTACATTTCAAAATGTGTCAAACACTTTCAATAGGTGATACCAGTTTATCATCTGGACTCTTTTCCTAATGAACCATGGTGTTTAGTCCTGCAGACTGGTGCTCCCTCATGGATTCTGGCTTTTGACTTGTGCACTGATAACAACACTGACTCCACCTCTGTCCATCTTGGGACCAGACAAAGCAGCAGCGTTTCTGGATCTGGTTCACACACATTTTAAAAAATATGGGTTTTTTTATTTTGCCTTAAATTGGCAGGACAGTTGAGATGGACAGCCAGGAAATGGGGAGGCAGGGAAAGGGGGAATGATATGCAGCGAACATCTGTCGGGGGGATCGTAGACTTTGTATGTGGCGCCTGCTCAACCCAGTGAGCTATACGGTGCTCCCGTTCATACACAATTTCCTCTTTGCATTTCACTTGTAGATGCATTGATGAGCTGTGTTCACTGACTGTGGTTTTTTGAAGTGTTCCTGAACTTGCACAACCTGAAGACCATGGCCATCCGCTAATGGTTCTGGGCCATGTCCCTCAGAAACAGAGATTTTTAAAAAAAAATATAGACAATGAAATCCCATAATTCTTTGCAATTTTACATTAAGAAACATGAGTAGTGAACTCCTCCTATCTTTACATCAGAACGAATCTTTCTCTTTGGAAAGCTTTTTTTAATACCCTATCATATTAGTGGCCTGTAGCCATGTAATTCATAATTAAAGCAGAAGTAGGCGGAATGTTTGTGTTAATATAAGTCTTAAATAGTTATATCTTACATAGAGTGTTTGGTCCGAAACACGGGTCTGTCAGTCACTCTGCTCTGCTGTAAGCCGAGGTGAAAACTTTCCATGTATCCTACAACCTTTATCCAATGAGGAGAGAGAACGGCATAAAGGGGCGGTCCTCTCTGTGTGTGCAGCCAAGGGATGCGCGTGAATGTGGTGACGTAGGGACAAGGGCGGGGACTGCTAACTCCATCGGCTGCAAGAAGTTAACCAAAACGACCGGATCGCTTACTTCTGCTTTAATAAAATATATTATTTATTTCACAACTTTTCCAGTCAAATTAAAAAGGGGCAAAATACCGTCAACAAACAATGAGATTTCTCAGTTTTAGCATATGATATGTCTTTGTGCTGTTTCCAGATAAATATGTTTTGCAGCTCATCATATCCTGTCTTTACTAACACTTTGGAAAGCAAAACCTTTTTTGCTTTGGGTAACACCTCTCACACATTTATCCAAGTGTAAAAAGAAAAAGAAACGTGTCGGCAGCTGGTGCTTTTCTCTCCCTTTCTAGGATGAGTCTGAAGGGATTCTTTCTTTGTCATGGGGGGGGGGGGGCTTAATCCCTTAATAACTGGACAACTACAGTGCATGTTAACACATTAGTCCGACTGAGGCCTTGTCCATACGAGCCCGGGTATTTTTGAAACCGGAGTTTTGCTTCGCGTCCACACCAGTGGTGTAATAAAAACACTCCGTACACACGCAACCGTGAAATCCGCTACCAAGTGACGCAATGCACGTGTGGAAGGCTGTTTTAACCAATCAAAATACAGTGGAAACCGCTTGGATCAAAAGGCTTGGGGCGGAATCATTTCTATACAAATGCTGTTTAAATAATTCGTTATCAAGAAATCCGCTTATAGTGTTCATTTTTGGTCATTTTATGGATGAAACATGCGCAAAAACCATTTCAAAACTACGTGTTATTATAGCTTTATTTCACAGACTCCAAGTCCAACAATTAAATATTAATTAATTTAATAAAAATGTGTAGCCTATTTATTTTATGTTCGGCGGTGTCCCTTTCACGTGCACTGCTGCAGCAGCCTGCACATGTTGCTGCGCTGTGTCTTGACTCTTGTGCTGTGTGTTGTTGTGTGCTGTGTTGTTGTGCTGTGTGCGTCACCTGGCTGCTGAGCCACATGACTGTCTGTCGGTGCGGCGCAACTCTTTATCACTGGCTGTTGTGTTGTCTGTCAAAACATGGATGAATGAAACATATCCACTTTATATCGACCGCGGACGTCACGGATACATTTTCGGCTTTTGGCTCGTTCCGTTCATCTCCGCATAGGCTCTTTTTTATCACTGCATGACAGCAGCGCGACCCCCCCCCCCCCCTCCCGTCGTAGCCTACCCGGTCTGACAGTGACATAGGCTATTGCCTGTTCATTCATGAAAATCATCCCGAAAAACTCTCAATCAAACAATGTGGGGAATAAGAAACTGCAGCGCTACTGTAGTAGTTCTGTCATTTTAAAAACACACCGGCAGCGGCCCAGCTGATCTGTAGCGTCACTTGTTACTGTAAATGATGCTGTGTGGAAAACCAGCTGTGGTCTGTGATTGAGGGTGAGTTTGGAGCTGACAAGAGGATCGCCCTGACGACCGTTTCGTTATATTTTTCTCATCGAAAAACTATACAAATAGCCTAGCATTTAGATGATGTAAAAAAAAAAAAGTGATAAAAATCCACTTTGTCACCTCCATTTTTGCGAGCTCACCTGCAAACCGCTGCAAACAACCTCTGCGGGCTGGCAGTGTTTACATCAGCACGTGTGCAGCTATGACGTAAACGAGTAAAACAATCACGGTTGCAGTGTCCACACGCACCCGGTGAAACCAACCCCGGCCGAAAACCCCACCCTGGACTCCGGTTTCAAAAAACCACGGTTTCAGGGTTCCAAAAGCACGGTTGCGTGTGGACAGGACATACAACCGGGAACATATGTTCACGGTTTCAAAAATACCCGGGCTCGTGTGGACTAGGCCTAAGACTGGACTTCTCCAGATTCTTCTGCAGGTATACATCTTAAGGCCTGTACATACTCCCTAAGAACAGAGAAATTTGTTTGTTTTCTTAATGTGGCAAGAACAAGAACAAAGTTAGTTCAGGCCACGACATTTCAAACTCACCATACAGACACCATACAGGAAAAAGTCCTGCCCAGATTAGGGGTGCGCGATACTGCAAAATGTTGGTTTGGGCCAGTATTGCCGATACCGATACCAATAGGCTACTGAGCCTTTTTACTTGCAATACAGTTTTACTTACTAGCGATTTATCTACTTTTGTGTAGGGGTAAGCAATGTGTCATTATTTATTAAGTGAATGCATCAATATTCACGCGAATTCAAATTTTCATGATCATTGTTTCCTTTGATTAATCATGACTATGTTCATAATAAAGCTCTCTTCTAGTTGAGCATGAGCGAAGTGAGAGTTGAGCGGTGTTTGCACAGCCACTCTGTAATGGGAGTTGCGTACTGAACATAGAGAAGAGAAACTGAAACTTAAGTATCGATCTCATCACACAAGTATTAATCAATACCAGTACCAACATTGGTATCGATACTATTGATATTTTAGATCGATCCGCCCACCACTAGCCCAAATGAACAAAGTGCGAGAACTCCCAAACCAGGGCTCACAGCCATGGGCGAAAGAACACATTTCTCTGTTATTGTGGAGTACGTACAGGCCTTTAATCTGACTGAAACTGGACAAACGTGTGCTTCACAACAGTAGAGACGGCACAAAGTGTGGCATGGGCACCGATTTGAACCCGGCCCGGACCAGTCGGGTACTCTAGTTGAGAACTCTAATCCAGTTATTTACTAGGTGACAGAAAAGTCAACAGGACAGGGGTTTGTATTAACCCTCTGAGACGACACATATTGCCACCTATGTTGAGGAGGTTTCCATCAACTATTGGATTTTCCCTGTTGCATGTAAACTGGGAAATATGACAGAATTCTGATGAGATGCTTGACTCAGCTGTAAGCGTAAATGTAAACGTATTGACTGCTGCAGTGAGTCACATGCTCTGTCACCGATTGCCACAGGAAGAGGAAGTCAGTCAGACAGCGTGAACCACCAGACACTCTCCCATAGAGAAACAGAGAAGTGATTTCAGGCCCTGGTACTCTCCAGTCAAACGCCAGAACAAAAACAGACTGATGACAGAACAAAGAACAAACTGGTCATTAAGGGATGATAAAGACTATTTAGTTTTTTATTTAGTATTTCTATTAGTCATTCTTCACCTTCCTATTTATGTCCCAATCCCAAAACCCACCCTCATAGGCCTTAAAGGGATAGGTTCAACATTTTGGCAAACTGGCCCAATTGCTTTAATCCCTATAGTTTTAGGAGTAGGTTTGTTACCTTTAATTGTCGGTGCAAGCTATTTTTAGAACAGCGGAGCAGCGCCATTGCCGTGAACTGCTCAGAGCTACGCTACAGAGGCTAATGGGATTTCTTGGTTTCCCTCATCGAACTCATCAAATACACAATCCAACAACTCCAAAACGCTTTGGTGGACAAGTTGTGACCTGCACATTCACCACGCTATGAGATAATAACAGAACGTTGTTTTCGAGGTAAATGCAGAGACTGCTTCCTGAAAAAACTGCCCCCGACAGGAACATGCATCAGCGTTCTCGTAAAGTTCCGTTATTATCTCATAGCGTGGTGAATGTGCAGGTCACAACTTGTCCACCACAGCGTTTTGGAGTTGTTGGATTGTGTATTTGATGAGGGAAACCAAGAAACCCCATTAGCCTCTGTAGCGTAGCTCTGAGCAGCTCACGGCTCTGCAATTAAAGGTAACGAACCTACTCCTAAAACTATAGTGATTATGACAATGGGCCAATTTGCCAAAATGTTGAACCATCCCTTTAAGCTGATCTCCCACTAAATCACTAAGGTGTCAGGTTTGTTCCACTTGTCTCTTGAATTATGCAATTTCCCCAGGGTGTAAAGGTCCCACATGTATTATGAATTAAGGTTCAATGACCTATACAAATACTTTATATACCGTAAATTCTCAAGTACTACAGCTTCGAGCAAATAAAGCTGGTCTCAATTCGAAGCCGGGTCTATTTTCAGTGCAAGCTCTTGTGAAAGTACAGATCCTCTCAAAGCACTACTAGATCATGCGTCTGTACATGAATCACTCTTTTCCCCCGGTGCCACTGTTAGAGCCATCTGTTAAACCTTAGTCAGTGTAAAGAGACTCCCGACTCCTATTTAGTCTGAGCTGATCAAAAGAATTAAACAGGCTACCAATAAACAAGATTTATGCTCGTCTTGGGTTTGATCGTTTGGGTTTGATCGTTTTTGCATGCATTCATTTAGAAGTTTAATCGGCACCGACTCGCTCCATTGGAGGTCCCGGTCCCAGATGTGAGGAGGTGGGAACGCCGCCAAGGGGATATAATTCATTCAGGAACACTCTCCTTTTTTATTAAAACCATTTATTGCAACAAATGGTATACAGTTAGAATTGTCAAGCGCATGCTACGTCACTCCAGGGAGCGCAATAAATACCCCCACCCCCCCGGAGCCATTTGGACTCTGAGAAGGTGAAGGCTGGGATGTGGGAGGCAAGCTTAGCGGTTTTGTGAATACAGTAGTGTTGAAGGGGAGATCAGTGTGAGAGCCTAGATTTAAATTGACCGCCTATTGTGGGAGAATGAATGTGATTGGATGGAGACTAATGGGCTGGCTGTCAGCTGACTACAGCTGGGGCTTGAGACTTCTGTGTCCTGCATGAATTTGCGCAAAGCTTCATTAATAACAAATAATAAATCAACAGTCAATTACAACCGCAAAGACAAAGCACAGCTTGTTGGTTAAGGTACTAAAGGGACGGTTAACCAGAAATACAAAATGATAAATAACCAATTCTTCCTCTAAATAAATGCGTGCTCTGGCTCTTTCCCTGGGTCAGTCTGTTGAAGTGGCACCAAAGGCAAGAGCTCAAGTATTCTTACTCTTTCAAACAGATTTGATTGGATTTTCCCATCTTTACTAAGCAAAAGGTTGTTGTTTTTGAGAATTTACGGTAATCATTATAAAAATGTGTGCGAGGTCAAAGACTAACTAAACCATACCAGGCCAAATAAGGCTGAACCCCTGGAGCTGAACGTCTCACTTCTGTATCCAAGTGAAACACTCATCGAAACCTGACATTACTATTGCAAAGTGCTGAGACGGGACAATGGGATCTGGGCCGTAATGCAGGAAGGTCTGGCGGGTGCCTGTAAACTGAGCTGTTCATCACAAGTATATTTATTAATCAGCATGTGTGTTATTTTGTATATATGGACAACTGAATGTTTAAAGACATTATGAATTGTACATAAATGTTCTGTGTTGCATTGATGTGAGTTTGTTGTTATAGAGACAGAAGTCTCTGAAACCACCAAACACCAAGACAACTTCTGCTTCCTCTCTCTCAGGACTTTGTATGTGATCATCGGCCTTTTTAAGACTGCGATTCGCTTTGCTCATCTTCCTTTGAAAAGCTGACATGTACTTCCTGTTGCTCTCCACTGTCAGTCTGTGAATAAAATCAACAAGGTTTATATAAATATTCAATAACTCTGTGCTTTCTTTTTCTATCAATGATGTCACAGTGAAGTTGACGTGGGAGCTTTTTAGGTATGACACTCCATCACTTCATTTTATCTTACTGGATATTTGATTAAAATTGTCATGATGAGGTCAAAGTGATCTTGAATTTTGACCATCAAATGAGAATCAGAAATGCAGCGTTCCAGACAACTCTGGATAATCTGACCTCCTACTTGAAAAAGTGAATTGGAAGGCACCTAATGTCGGAGCTCCAACTTGGGAAACTTAAAAAATCTACCCTGACTTCTTCCTCTGGTGTCACATGGTGTAGAACCAAACCATCAATGGTAAAACATTGATTGAAATGCATTTTTAACACCAAAATGTGCTTAAACGTTATGAAATATTCAATATTTACCTACATTAACAGATTACCCACCAGTGTTGTGATTTTTCAATGGTCTGTTCAAAAAAAAAAAAAAATCCGGTAAGGGAGTAAGGGAAAAAGTAGGGGAAAAACTAGCCATAAAAACAGGAAAAAAGATTAGTCAGAAAAACAGGAAAAAAAATTACTCAGAAAAACAGAAAAAATTACCTCGAAAAACAGACCAAAAATTAAATTACTCAGAAAAAACTTTGTTTTTTTTTAAAATCCAGTCAATGCAATACGCTTCCGTATGTTTTCATGATTTTAAAAGGCTTCTTTTTCTCTGTTGGTTTTTGTGCCCTTTGTAATGTCTGAATGCTGTATGTGAAGCATGTCCCACTCTGCCATGTTTTTGGCTCATTCTGTCCTGGTGTTTCTGGAACACTTTGAAGATGGAAATTTGGAGTTCTCAAGTGGAAAATTCAGAGTTCCTAGTTGTCTCAAATTTGCCGAGTCCAAGTTTGTGTCTGAGATAAGTCATTCATTGAGTCTTGAGGACTTCAGTCAGCGTGTTGCTAAAATGAAATAAAACCCTCTTTTCCAGCAAGAGCACAGTGCATGACTGTTTCTGTTGGCCAGTGAAAACTGATTGTACTTTACTTACAAGATGCATGGTGAGATGTTATTAATGTACTGTGTGGCATCAAACTACTCCGACTATAAACTCAGAAACTTAGCAACATGTAAGCACATAAAAGTAAGTCATGTGTGAGTTCAGAAAGAGTCCAAGTGAATGCTTGTGCCGTGTACTGGAACTAGTTCATGGTGTAGAAAGATAAGAATCACATCCGTTCCCTTTGGGTTTGATGAAGCAGGAGAGTGACCTCTCTGGTTCCAGATGTTAAGTTGGTTAAGTAACATGATGCCTATTCTTATTGAGTCACTGGGCGAGGCAAGACACCCTGGACAGCTGCCTTGTCTTTCACAGGACTGACACATACGTATATCTCAAAATGTGGGTGTGAGTGGTCACAAGACTGTCTGAAAGAAGAGCTGTGTTTCCTCTTCACTTCACAATGGTGACAGTGAAGAGAAGCCAAGGCTGATGGACTGCAGCTGTTTGGCAGCTCCAACCTGGAACAGGACCACCACCACTGTTCAGACCACAGCAAGCTCTTCCAGTCATATTGTAGTCTTAAATTACTAATCTAATCATGTTAACTTCCAATGTACACAGTACACTGGCCAAAAGCATCACAGATTATTATTAGAACCCAAATCCACTTAATGAAATCAAGACACGTTTTTCCAGCAGGTTAATATTTTTACCACGTTTTTGAACAAAACCACAGCAGCAATAAACTCAGTGTTACACAATAACACAGAGATCTCCAATCAAACGGTCCTCCACTGAGAATCAAGGAGATTATGTCACAGAGACAATACTTATACAAATAGATATTTAAAAAAATCACAGTCACACAATTGTCTGTTGAGGATAAAAAAGCACCATTGTTCTTTCTGACGGTTCTGGTCCTGGTCAGAGTGTCGGCTCTTTTTTCCCAGTAAGGTCCTGGGATGGAGCAGCTTTAGAAAAAGGGAAAGGGATTGTCCGGTGGATCCAGCTGCTCTGGTATTCTAGCCATTGAGAAGACGTCATCGGTCTGGAGGAAGGCGGTCGGCCCCAGGCGTTCCCACACGCACCTCTCACACAGCGGGCCGGAAGCCGAGGAACCGTGGGTCTGGACAAAAGACAAAGGAGACAAACGTGTCTGTAGTTTTTGATTGGGGATTTTGTGATGCAAACAGTATTTAGAGGTATATTGTGTACTGTCTTACATATTCCAACCGTCGGGCGGACATGATGAACGAGGAGCCGGGCGTGATGCAGTTGGGACAGTTTGCGACCGAGCAGGGCAGCGGCTCGCCCGCCTTCATCAGGGTGTCGGGCATCTGGGACTTCAGGAAATATTCCTGGAGACAAGAGGTTGATGGTGTGGACAGAGTTTAGATTACTGCACATAACACCACAGCAGTCCGGCTATAGCCTCTGTGATAGACCGCTCGCCCGGTGGTAGCCTAGTTAGCAGCTAACTAGGCTAACGGCGGAGCAAACTTCCAAACAGGCGTCATTTGTATAAAAATAACCACATATTGGGGATCTAAACAGTCTAACATCTAAACATCTAATCAGATCTAAACAGCAGCCGGGCTGCTGCGGTGGGCTGGCTAACCAGCTTCATCATTCCGGGGGAAAAAAACGAGCCGGGGGAGACCTGGATGACAGCGGAGGTTAGCCGGCCGACCACCACAGCAGCCCGGCGGTAGCCTCTGTGATAGACCGCTCGTCCGGTGGTAGCCTAGTTAGCTTAGCTGCTCCACAGATGGAGCTTCACTGCTCCGCGAACGGCGGAGCAAACTTCCAAAGAGGCGTCATTTGGATAAACTAACCGCATATTGGGGGTCTTAACAGTTACTTTATCGCATGAAAAAACATTAAAACTTAATAAAGTGACGCATTAACAGTGGGAATTAAAATAATTTCTCGAGATAAACCAGTAGCAGTCTTCTTCGTTAGTTTTCATTCAGCTACTCGCCAACACTGCCCCTCCTGGTGAGGAGAGCGGCCCTTTGTGAATCAGCAGCTGTGAGTTTGTGGATTCTGTGTGGATCTCGGCAGGATTGTCTCAGAAATACGTCATTGCGGAAAGAGATGCGTGTGTGTGATTGGTGATCCACAAATGCAGAGTCACACTTCACAAACAGAATTTTCGGTTTTACAAATGGCTTTTTTGTTTTTACAAATGGAAAATTATACATTTACAAATATACAATATATTTACAAATACACATTTATTTGTAAAAACCAAAATACAAGTTACAAATTAGAAATTTGTATTTGTGGATAGCAAAACACGTGTGCAAACCAAGGAACATTTGTAGATCACCCTTTGTGGATAGCAAAACACGTGTGCAAACCAAGGAACATTTGTAGATCACCTTCTGTGCGTTTACAGATATTAATGAGACAAAAATAACTCCATACACATAAAACATTCTGTTCACATTGTGTTGGACACACAGGTTTTTGTGGGTGGAGGCTCTCAGATGTTCGAAACGCTCGGTCTCATATCAGATTCATTCATATTTCTATTCCATCCACTTCAATTCTTCAAATTCTTTGAAGCTACATTTATTGTATGTAAAAAATGTTTTTTTGGAGATACAATGTCAAACCACTTCACCCATGTGGTTCTTACTTTCACAGACTCCATGAAATGAAGCCTTCCTCCTAAATATTTGGCCACATCATGCTTTCAAGGGGTGGCCCAACTTGCCCCTGTGCTCAGTTTACCCCAGTCTCCTCTACAATGTTTACTAAACTGTAAGAACACAACTAGTTCCTAATGGTCCTGGAGAGATGAACACTATTAGTGGCCAAACTACACTAACACACAACAGATTTGTAATGTCTGGTGACTGTGTCAGTGAGCCACATGTCTATCATCATACAGAGACAGAATTGACTCTGGCGTCTCCACAGCAGGAGGACGGAGGACAGAGGATGGAGGCGTGAGAAAGCAGCCTCACAAACACACTTAGTGACTTGGGTAACAGCCATTATTCAGACAAACAATATTTTTAGTCATTTCTGGCTCCAGACTTTCAGACATGAGGACATGATGCTGCTCCTGTTACATTCAGACAGTAAACCGAACAGAGTGTTGTTGTTTTTTTGTCTATTTTTTGTCTTGGGAGATCTCATACGACTGGAGGATCGATGGGTGAGAAAAATATATCAATGATCCTGATCATAGCTGAGGGAAGGAGATTTTATCTCGTCTCCCTTAGCAGAGGAATACTGGAACTTTCTTGATGAAATCAATTAGTAAATGCCGTCCCACAATTCTTTGCTACAGCAACATTTGAAAGCCTTTAAAGTGGAGCTATTATGCTCACTCCAGGGGCTTTTAACGTGATGTCGGACCCCAGTGGAGAACTAGTGAAAGTTTGGAATGATAAAAACACTACAAGCTGCGTGTGTGCTCCTCCACTCTGGTTCTTTCCTGCTTGGCTCTGGAACACTTGGATTCAGCGCCAACCCGGTACAGTGGCCCTGAGGGCTCAAGACAAGGCTTGTAGTTCACTATTTTACAGTATATGTCCGATAACATGTTCTGCAGTCTTCTAGTGAGAAAATGCAAGCATGCAGTGCCAATGTTAGCTTTGGGGTTTATAGCTTCCTGCAGCTGGGAACACGTGGCGACTGTGTTTGACTGGGACTGGAACTAAAACAGCTGCATAGCACGGATGTTACATTCAATTCCTCAATAAACAATTAACAATTCAACATCTTGTTCACCGTGGCACCCCACCCTGACGAGTCCATCTTTTAATGCCAACAGGCGTTTGATCGTCCGTGCTTGGCGGCAACGCAGACGAGACGAGTCCAAACAAGTCCTCGCCGGGTTTGGCTCCCGCTACCTGTGATTGACACAACGCATCTGCTCCCTGGTTGTCGCACATCTGCAGACAGCTGCAGGGCGCCCCGTGGGAAGATGGGGAATTATGAAGCAATGGGTGCAACCAGTCTAACAACACGCATCTAAGTCTCACGGTTTAGACTCAACGGCAGCTATGGACCTGCTCCAATTTGGATCAGACACAGCTTGACATTTTTTTCTGCCCCTGCTCATTATCTTTATTTTCTTTCTTTTCTTTTATCTTTTATGAGTAAATCATCCAATCAGATGATAAAAAGCTGCACCACTTGTGTTGTACGGTAGTTTTACAAAGTGGCCCAGTGTCAGGACAGAACGAGTTAGAGCAGTTAGATGGTAGTGAGAGGTTGTCACACTGAATAGGAAATAAAACTAATCGCTGACTGTACAGAATGTTCAAGCTGTTGGAATCTTGTGCAAGACGTTTACCATTCCATCATGCACCAATAATCTTCTGATGCTGATAATCCATGAGTGAGGGTTGGCTGATCTACAAACAAGTTACTGAGCACACGCACGGCACACAGAGCTTCTCTCAGATCACCGGGGGTCCAGAAGGTTTAATCTGGAAAAAATTATGTAGATTTTGCAATCTCTTGTTTACCATCCAGGATGACGTAATCCATCTTTCCTTTTGCCCCAGTTATTCAAAGCAAACTGGACTGGATCAGTCTGATCCAGATACAAACATTTAAGATTACCAAATCTGGATAATGAGTGCTAAATGAGACTGTGTCACAGTGATGGCTGCTAGGTCTGTTGTTTACAGACCTAGCAGCCGTAGCGTAACCTGCACAGGGTATGTACTGATTAGAAAATGGGGTGTTAGTATTGTTTTCTATGCTGTTTTTTTTGTTTTTTAAATGTATTTTTAATTTCATTTGTGGAATGAATGTTTGAAAATCAGACACAAAATATGAATGAATAAATACTTTTTTAAGTAAGTAAGTAAGTATGTATATCTACATTATAAATGTTGTTGATTTGACCTGTTTGAAGTTAATTTAATTACATTTTGTTCCTGAAATGAAGTTATCCAAAACGTTTTGAACAATGCAAACTGAGGGTTTGATCCAGATTAAAACCAAGATTGGATAACGTGATCAAAACTCAGAATCTGTTTTTAGTTTTTGAACAACCCATTTTCAAGATTGGATCCAATCCCCAATTACCCCAGGTTGTGTCCCCAGTCCTGCCAGTCTCAGAACAGGACCACTCCCTCTGTGTTGTGTGTGTTGGTGCCAATATTATAATAAGATTGGATCCAATCCATTATCTAAAAAACAATCAGAAGAGCCTGGTTTCTGTTAACTCTGAATTTTGTCTGCATTCTGGATCCGGAAATCACCAAATTAACTTGTAATACAATAGACGCAAAAGGTTAACTTAATGGCTTGGGGATTTTCTTGGAAATTATATTCCTTAAATTACAAAGTTTCACCGCATTTTATTAGCTTGGTGCTTTTATTTTGACGGAAAGGCCTGTCTCTCTCGCCCTGGATCCGGTTGCTTACCAAAACAGCTAGTCAACGGCCCGAGACTAATGAGGACCCAGCTGAAAATGACAGCCGATCAATCAGACCATCCCTAAACAAGAGTATGTGCTGAATGTGATGGCAAGCAGAGGCCTGTATGAAACAGCAGCAGCACTGAATCTAAGAGGCGATGTGTCCTACCCCGTCCATGGAGAGGATGTTGTGGATGTTCCTGGTGATGATAAGTGATTTCCTGGCACGCGTCACCGCCACATACAGCAGGTTCCACTCATCGTCAGGAATCCTCGCTGGCAACGGAAAAGGAAATTATCAGGATAGGAGTTCAAAAACTAATAATAAAATATCCTTTCCACAGAACATAGTGTAATAATAACATGCTGCTACAATAAATTAATATGGACGGCATCTGTGACTGATCTAATATATTCAGCTGAACTTTTGGACTGGAACCGAGCCATCAGTGCAGAGTTGGGAACAGAAGCAGCTCTGTCCATCTGCTGGAAACCTAAAGCTAAAATCTGCACAACAGAGAACAAACACTCACAGTATGTGAAGTCGGGATGGTGGCGCATCTCATGCCTGCAAGCAGGCACCTCAGAAAAGTCCTCGGTGACCATCACGGTGTCAAACTCCAGACCTTTGGCTTTGTGGACTGTTCCCACTATGAAATCTGGATCAGGAGGAAACGGTAGAACAACAAACCCCAGTCATAATCTAATCAAATCAAATCTACTTTCATTTGTATGGCACTTTTCATACATTGAGTAACAACACAAAGTGCCTCATAGAGGGTAAAAACAAAGAACACACTCACATACATATGCACGCATACGCAAATGCACACAAGACACACAAATTAGATAAAAGGTATAAAGGCTAAAAACTGAGGGACAAAAAATTGTAAAATAAAATAAAATAAGCCAAATAAATAATATGAAATAAAATAATCTAGAAAACTGACTAAAACAGTAATAGGGTAAAAAGTACAGTTAAGTAAATAATATAAAATAATATAAAAACAGAGAGGTAAATGACAAGTTAAAATTAAAAACTATGTAGATAAAAGAACATAAGATAAAGATTAGATCTAATAAAAAAATAAGGGTAAGAGCATAAAGGGAAATAGAAAGAATTAAGTAAGTCAGTTAAAAGCCTGATTAAAAAGGTGGATCCTTGAGCCTCTTTTTAAAAACATCAACAGTCTCTGCGGCCTGAGGTTCCCCGGCAGGCTGTTCCCCGTGTGTTTTAGATCTTACTTGTGGTATGCCAGCGCCGGGGGACCTCAGGGTCCGCGAGTGCTGATACAGTGCAAGTAGATCAGATAAATAAGAAGGCCTGAGACCGTTAAAGGGATAGTTCAACATTTTGGCAAATTGGCCCATTGCCATAATCGCTATAGTCATAGCAGTAGGTTCATTACCTTTAATTGTAGGTGTAAGCTATTTTCAGTACGGCGGAGCGCAGCAGCTGGCTGCTCAGAGCTATGCTATGGAGGCTAAGGGAATTTCTTGGTTTCCCTCATTAAACTCATCAAATTCAACATCCCAAAACTCCACAGCGCTTTTGTAGACAAGTTGTGAGCTGCACAACCACCACGCTATGAGATAATGACGGAACGATACGAAACGGAGCCGTTTTCGAGGTAAATTCATACAAAACCGCTGATGCGCGTTGCGTTCAGGGACAGTTTTTCAGCAAGCAGTCTCCGTATTTACCCTGTATTTACCTCGAAAACGGCTCCGTTTCGTATCGTTCCGTCATTATCTCATAGCGTGGTGGTTGTGCAGCTCACAACTTGTCTACAAAAGCGCTGTGGAGTTTTGGGATTTTGTATTTGATGAGTTTAATGAGGGAAACCAAGAAATTCCCTTAGCCTCCATAGCGTAGCTCTGAGCAGCCTGCTGCTGCGCTCCGCTGTACTAAAAATAGCTTACACCTACAATTAAAGGTAACGAACCTACTGCTATGACTATAGCAATTATGGCAATGGGCCAATTTGCCAAAATGTTGAACTATCCCTTTAAGACATTTAAAAAGTAATAAAAGAACCTTAAAACTGATCCTGAAGTGCAATAGTCAGTACCCAGAACATGACTAACCCTCCTATAGTCATACCCTGACCCAACTGTGTTTTTGTATTTCAGCTGACTTTATTTATTCATAGGTTGCAGTGACGTCACGTCGAAGGGACCGCCGCCATATTTGTGTCCGATTTGACAGGTCTCCTCATATGACAGCATGCAAACCGCAGGATGGAAATGACAGTTTCTTGATAAAATGACAGGGTTTCATACATCTTGTCTGGGTTTATATCTCTATAACAACAGACTAACTCTATATTATCCCACTTATTACACAGTTGATGAATTAATTAATTAATTTGAGACGTAATGTTGATCAAAGTCCGAAGTCCGGTCACTTCTCCACTGTTTGCTCCTCACCCTCCTCTCGGTCGACTCGTGTGTAGTTGTTTTTTGATAATCAATCAGTAGATTGATGAATTATCATGTAAATGTTACAATGTGCGCATTTATGTAGTCCTGTCTGTCATAAGAGACTACGGTTACGGGACACGTTTGTGTCACGGACTCGCGGTGGCACAGACACAGCTGATCACAGCTGTGACACTGCGCTGGCCCGTCCGCTCTGTCCGCTCTGATCGCAGGTTTGGTTCCAGCAGCGGTGAGGGAGGCGGAGATCCTCCACTCTCCCTCTAACGAGCTACAAGTCATTTTTCTAACATCACAATTAGTCTGAAGCTGGTAAAAATGAAACACTAAAAATCCTTGATAGTTCTTCTGCCCTGCTCCGCTGATCAGAGCGGCGTCCCTAGCAACGGCCCGTTTTACTTAGCAACGGTCTGTTATACAGAAATAAAAGACCCTAAATGCAGAATCAGTGAGTAATTAAAGCAGAAGTAAGTGATATATTTGTGTTAATATAAGTCTTAAATAGTTATATCTTCCGACAGCAATCACTTACATAGAGTGTTTGGACCGAAACACGGGTCTGTCAGTCACTCTGCTCTGCTCTGAGCCGAGGAGAAAACATTTATCGTATCCTACAGTTTTTATCCAATGAGGAGAGAGAACGGCATGCAGGGCTGTGTGTGCAGCCAAGGGACGCCGTGAATGTGGCGACGTAGGGACGAGGACTGTTATGGTGCGTTCAAGGAAACTCGTATTTTTCCGACCGTGAAGTGGTACCAGTTCGATCTGGTACGAGTTCACCGGTCGGAAGTTACGAGTGGCCGTTATAGTGACTTTCACCGGTAAAACAGGTCGGAAAAACACGAGTGGGTTGCCTGGAACGCTACAAAGTCGTAAGTTGTGACTTGAAGCTGTAATTTACGATTTCAAAAGCCTGCCTGGAACGCAGCATTAGCGAAAACGACCGGACCACTTACTTCTGCTTTAATAAGAAAGTAATCAAAATGCAGAATTCAATATATCCATGTTTATTAAAAAAAAAAAGTGAATCCCCTCTTTTTGTGAGACTTGTCACAGCCCATGCTGCGACTGATAGACTGCCTGCAGTCAACTATTTATTCCGCCTATAACTTTACGTCTTTTGGGATGGAATAAAACTGCAGTCCGGGGTTTTTTGGGCGACTGCTATCACAGCCAACAGCACAATATAATCCTGGCATCTTTCAAATAACGTCAATTTTCGGTCTCTTGCTGATTTCCTCCTACTACTCCACTTGTTCTGGTAACGTGACATGCTGTGATCTGTGCCCAGATCGCCCTGATTCGGACACAAATATGGCGGCGCAGAAACACAGTGACGTCATGGGAATCTAATGAATAGCACTTTGAGAAAGAAATTTGGACGAGGAAGTGGGTTTTTCTTTCCCTCAGGGACAGTTCAGTTGCTTGACATCTCTGTCCAGCATTATGAGCTGGTATGGCTAACTGGGGGAGAGCAGAGAGCTGTCTACTGCAGATATTAGTCCCAGGGACCATGTGTACCTCATACAACCCCACTTCAAAAAAAACTGAACTATCCCTTTAATTCGGTGTCTTTCTATAAATGTATCATAAATATAAACATGGAGAGGTGTGTGAAGTCAAACCTGCTCTGGGCAGTTCGTTTTCAGCGCAGTCCTGCAGGCGTTTCACCAGCTCTGGGATTCGACTATGGTATTTCTCCACGATGTTGAGTTTGCCCTGCAGCTCCAGGTCCTCGGTCTGCGTGGCGTACTGCCTCAGGGCCCAGAAGCCGTGTTCGGGTTTTTTGGCAAAGGAGCGGATGAGGGGGTCCTTAATGCCTGAAGGCACCGAGCCCGTCTTCCCTGCCGCCTTCTTCAGCTGCCAGATGTCCATGATGCGATGCAGGCCGATGTTTTGCACCTCCTGGGGGACGAGAACTCTGAGCTTTGGATTTGAGTTGGTTGTGTTTCAAAGTTTGCATAAAACTGATACGAAGTCTGTGAGTGTGACCGGCCGATCCAGGGCTGATGCCGACCATTTGTATGTTATTCCAGTCTTCTGTTTTTGAGTTATATTTTTTGTAATATTTTGCAGTGTATTATAAATACAGTTAAACAAAAACAAAGACTACTATCTCCATAAGAAACAATGGAAGGAGGAGATTTTTCTTTTTTGTGTTCATCTTTTTTGTGTCATTGTTGTGTGAGCTACTGGACTAACTTGAAATTTCCCTGCTAGGGATGAATAAAGTATTCTCTATCTATCTATCTATCTATCTATCTGGAATCAATATGTGCAATGAGGCAAAGAGGATTACTACACAGGGGCATATTTAACATTAAATTTAGGGAGAGATCAGAGGTTTGCATAGTTAAGATCTGATCTACTTTTTCACATAGAGCCAGGTAGGATAGCTGTTTTTCCCTTAATGAATGAAATCATCATCATTTCATATGTACGTTATCTTTGTCGATTAAAATTTGACAGAAAACACGATACCCTATATAACACTACAACGTACTACTATGGTTGTGTATATTTTAGTCAAATCTGCTTATTCCCTGAAATCGCATGAGCTTATGCATACGTATTAATGGGAAGACTTTTTAGCCATCATTGAATGTTTGTTGTTTAGTGTCTTGTAAGCCCATGTGGTCTGGGAACAATAATGTGCAAGACACTGAAATTAAGAAATCAATAAATCAATACACACAAAACACATGTTTCGCTGGTGTAGTGATTGTGAACGAGGTGGGAGGTGGGACCACACTTGTGTGTACTTTGGTTATGGAGCACATTGAGTTGCATCTGGCAGGAAATGTGTCATATAAATAAATATAGCACATTTTTTTCTTCTTCTTCTCTTGACTATATTTATGCTCGTGTTTATAAATATTGAGTGTTTCTGTGAAATGTGAAGCAAGACCGCGGAGCTAAAAGCTGAACTGTGTGAAAACAGCCATTCATGAAAGGACTGGCATGTGGACAGCTGTCTTTGGCCCCGGTCTCTGGTTCTCAGCCGTCCGACAGATCCCAGCATGTTTCAGTGTGTTTGGATTATTAAATAGCTCTTATTAAGACTTTTGTCTGTCCGTGTCTCTGCATTTGGGTTTTCCCTCCTGTTGCATCAGACAGTCATCTCCCTGTCTTAGTAAATGAGTGAATTCATACCAACATGCCAGATTGTCCCTGAGGTCACAGAAGACTGAAACCTTTGTCACATCAGACAATGAGCTTGTTTCTCGCTTCACACAGATGGAATTCACCTGACCAAACGCCACGATGCCACATTCCTACTTCTCATTAATTTAACGCACCCCTATGAAGTGTATCCTGCAGTGGGGGTTTGCATCGGTGAGCTCGACGGCGTTACTGAAGACGTTGAGGTTACACCTCGACAGGATGGCCGTCTTCCCACGACAAGGGCTCACACCGCTCCACACATCCTTGACCACCTTGGCCGCCGTCTCGTCACACACCGCACCTGCAGGATTGGTCACAGACACAGACATGCTGACAAAACTGCCACAAACCATTCGATTTCATTTCTACAAAGACCAGTATTTACCCTTCTGTTTTCCACCAACAAGAATCTTCTCGACGCTCTTGCACACTTTGAGGATGGTGGCGCCCACGTAGGCGATCTCAGCACCGAACCGAAAGCTCTGGAATGACAGACGGGTTAATTTCTCTCGTTAACGCTCGGTGTTCACCCTCTGATGAGGAGACGCAGGTATGGGAATACTCAAATAAAGCACCATCATATGAACAAGTGTTATTGTTCTCAAGAAATACAGGTGAAACTGAGACAATGACCCCGTGGCGTGACATTTGAGACTGCTCTCTGAATGTTGTTGATGTTCTCGGGTAAATGCCATCATGAAGCAGTGCTATTTATGTTCTGTGACACTCTTGTAGACTGTTTGACTGTTTCCTTGTCTTAGTGTCAACAGGAACCAGGTTGGAACATCACACCTAAGTCATCAGCACAGGAAGCTGCTGGCTGCACCTGACAGCTGCAGCTGTTGTTCAGCTCCACTCTGGTGAATCTGCTTGTGTTAAGGTCGAGATGCATCACTTACCAGCACCTCGCACCCACTGGTCTATTTATAAAGATCGGCATAGTGGTGGGAAATTTCGCCCAAGAATCACCACAGACGCTGAGTTTCGCATCATTTCTAAACAGACTGGTCACTGAGGATGATGTGCTCAGTTTAAAAGCAGTAGATGGACTGCACTTCTACTCAAAGTGTTTTACACCACGAGCCAGACTCACACTGAGCCTCCAACATCAACACACTCACACACCGATGGGAATAGCCATCAGAGGCAATTTAGGGCTTAGTAGAGACACTTTGATTTGTGTGTTACACTTTGACCAAACCAGACCTTTGGACATTTTTGCCTCTATAAGGTCACGTTTCCACTACATGGTACCAGGTCCACTCGACTCGGCTTCTGTACCAGGTTCTATAGGTCGTTTCCATTACAGGATCATTCCAACTTTAAAGCAGAGATTTATTATAGACTGATCTGTTTATTTCAAACATCCCCTAGGGCACTGAACATTGTCAAGGACCCTTCACACCCTCTCCACTAACTGCTGCAATCAGATGGGTATGGGGGGGGGGGGGTTGTTATGTTTTCAATTTTGTGGTTTTTATTAGATTCCTAGAAGAAAGGCACTCTCATTCTGTCCCATAGGTGGCTCTTCACATCTTTACACAAAAACGTCAGAGCAAATTTACAAAAAAGGCGTCATGTGTTGGGATCCTAATGGTTACTTTCTCAGCTGAAAAATTATAAAAACTTAATTAAGTGACATATTAACAGCACTACAGAGGGAATAAGCAGCTTTTAGCCATGCAGGATATTCTGTGCATGCTGCACATCGATGATGAAACGACACAGTGACGACTCTCGACCAAGTACTAGTATCTCTTTTGGAACCTTGGCCGAATTCAACTTGGGGCTGTATTTTCCTAACATTTTAGCTCTAAAAGAAGGAATCTGAAGATTTTCAGTTTAATTGCTCCTGTTTTGCGGTAGTTGTGTCTGTCCCTGCATCGCCACAGCAGCGATGAATGGCTGTTTACATCCCTCAAAGCTGCAATTTTTTAAACAAACTTCTCGGTGCATGTTTGAGTAGCCATCTGACGCTGTCTGTGGAAAAAAATTCTTTACTTCAAGCAAGTCAAGAGTTGATATTCCTGTGTTTATAACAACCGACTGCACTTAAACACACCGAGTGCGTCAACTTGGGTCTCGCGCGAGACTTTGAATTAGATCTAGTGTTACAAACATGTCGGCTTGCTTGAAGTAAATAAACTTCTCGGTGCATGTAGCCATCTGACACTGTCTATGGAAAGAAATTGCGGTTTTTGAGGGATGTAAACAGCCTAAGCAGCAGAACTTCAATCCACTCCCATTCATCCCTGCCGACCAGGACGGACACAACTACCGCAAAACAGGAGCAATTAAACTGAAAATCTTCAGACTCCTTCTTTTAGACCTAAAATGTTAGTAAAATACAGCCCTGAGTTGAATTTGCCCGAAATTGTCCTTTAAATTGCCTCTGATGGCTGTTCCCATTGGTGTGTGGATGTTGGAGGCTCTGTATCGTGAGCCTGGCTTGTGGTGTAAAACACCTGTGGTGTAAAACACTATCAGCAGACGGCCTCCTGTGACAGCGTTTCCTGACCTGGCGCCTCTCTGTTCAGCCACATGTTTTTATGTTTTTAAGATCAATTCTGTGTGTGTGTGTGTGTGTGTGTGTGTGTGTGTGTGTGTGTGTGTGTGTGTGTTGGGGTTGGGGCCTTGGGTGGGGTAGGGCGGGATGGAGGTTGTTTATAAAACATGTAAAGCAAAGAATATTGACAGTGAGACAGAGGATGATGATATGCAACAAAGAGGTCAGACTGATGATATTAAACAGTCATAATGTCAGAGACCACAGCAGGAAACATGGAGCTACATCACAGATTCACCTCCTGTGTGTGTGTGTTTGTGTGTATGTACTGTACCGTACCTGCGTCAGGTAATAGATGTGTGTGTGGTCCACTATTTGCAGGGCGTTGACCGCTCCTTTGAATGTGTAGATCTGCTGATGAGGATCTCCCACCAGGATTTTCCCGCAGCTCTGAGACAGCATCACGTCCATGATGGCTGAGACGGAGCAGAGGAACAGGACGTTATCATCACCCTGACAAAGCTCATGAAAAAAAACACGCTTTTTTTTTTTTTTTTTTTTTGCAGTTTCTGAGTGAGTACCTGGAGTGCAGTCCTGGGCCTCGTCGATGAAGATGGCATCATACTTGTCTGACAGACAGGGTTTGGGGTTTTGCAGCTGCCATAGCTTAAGGTAACCTGTCAACACAAAGCTCCAGTGACCTCCTGTTCATCACTCCTTGTCATGTTATGAACAGGATAATTTACTTTGCTCATTTTCAGCCAGCTTACCGTCATGGATCATGTGGTAAGCGTTTTCTTTTGTCTCATTGAAATCCTTCATTTTGCTCCAGATCACCATGGCATCGCGGACAACCAGCTGGGATTTCATATAATAAACATCAAGTTAAATCATGTAAAATGTTAAATTAATTCATCAAACTAAAAAAAACACTGTGCCAGGCCAGCTAAGGGTGACCTCAAATCCGATGATTTGATTCGGAGACGTCTGATTCGACTATCGACCTCATCGTCGAATCGTCGCGAAATATGGTTATGAAAAAAAGATTGTACCATTCTGAATATATAGGGGTGCTCCCTGCTGCTGAACATCTGGATTTACACAGAATTTCATTGTTGTTTTTTTTAATACAAGTTTCATTTACAATATTAAACTGAGGGATGTGTTCTGTCTATCGATCGTGCAGTCTGCGCACAGAAAAACAAAACAAAACAAAAAGCAGAGCCGTCCGTGGTGCTGTGACACTCAACACCTGAACCGTCTACACATGCACCAATCACAGCCACACAACGATGGGACTTCACGTTTTCATTCTCCATACATACTCATTCATTCACAGCACAATCTCGTACTCTTGACCGTTTTTCGTTCAGTTGTTTTAACTCTTTTCTCCGGGGCGGAAAAAGACTCAAATGAGATCATGAATTAATGACGAAAAAAACAACCAAACATGATTGAACGATTAGTCGACTACGGGCAAAATCTGACGAATCAGATTAAACTATGAAAATCTAGTTGAGGACACCCCTAGAGCCAGCTGTGTGGAGTCACACCTGTTTTTCGTCTCCACTTATTACTGTCCTGGTGGTTTTATTAGTGCCGTGGCTGTCGGGGACGTGCATGGTGGTGATGGTCGGGTCTGTTGAAGCCATGAAGGTGTTGAGTGTTGTGGCCAACACCTTGGCCTTGACAAAGCCACCTCGGCCTTTGGGTAGGACAGAGTTGAGAGTGTATGCCTTCAGATTAGAGGACAGCTTCCCACGAGCTTGGTACCTGCATCAGAGGGGTGATACATACCCAAGATAAGACATAAGTCGCTCAGGATGTGAATCTCTAGACACAACAACAACACTCTCTTTCATCACCTGTTCAACAGGTTTAATGTGTTAATTAGATTATACTTTATTATCAGATCACTCTGAAATTTGTCTTGCGTCCCATGACGTCCAAAGTTTCACATAAATAATAACAAAATACAAAAAACATACATTTACAGAAAGCATAAATGTTACCCTCAAAAGTCACATTTAAGAAAGACACAAACTACCTCCTAACTCCTCACAACATAAATCCAACATTACAAAGTGTCTTGGTGCAACACCCAGTGCTCAGTCTGTACATGAACCTTAGGGTCTATTTAGAGACCAAACTCTGATTTAACAGTTTGACAGACTGAGGGACAAAAGAGTTCCTCAGCCTGTTCAGTCGAGCTTGTGGAACTCTAAACCTTCTGTTTGATGGCAGAAGCTGATATTCCTCGAATAACACATGAGAGGGGTCAGATGAGATATTACTTGCCAGAGACAACATTCTTTTAGTGTATGCTGCTTGAAAATGTAACTCCAAAGTTTGACCCACAATCTTTGAACAGATATGTAGCAGTCTGGTTAGTTTGGTTTTAAGTTGGACAGACAAACAACTAAACCAGGCACTAATTGCGTACTGCATAACACTCTGCACTATAGATTGAAAAAATAATAACAGGATGTGTTTGTTTGCTCCAAATGACCTCAATCTTCTCAAAAAATAAATACGTTGTTGTACTTTGCAACAAATAAAGTCTACATGTACACTCCAGGACAAAGTAGCGTCCACGTAGATGCCCAGATATTTATAGGAGGAAACTTGTTCAATCTCAGCATTATGTACAGTAACTGGTGGAGGGTATGAACCCACTGGGAGACCGAAAATGATTTCTTTTGTTTTCTTTGAATTAATAATGAGTGAATTGTTTTCACACCACTTCACTAATCTGTCTGTAGCATGCTGATGAACACAAGGATCATCTTCAGGGCTCAACAAAGACAACAGTGTAGTGTCGTCTGAAAATTTCAAAATAAAAGTATTTGGACATTCTGTTTTACAATCATCAGTATAAAGTGTGAAAAGCAACGGAGAGCTCACACAGCCCTGAGGTGCTCCTGAGTTAGTAACAATAGAAGATGAGTATGTCTGGTTAACTGTAACTATCTGGTTTCTATTCGTGAAAAATGAATGGTACCAGTGAAATAGATGAGGATTAATCTCCATTTGAATCATCTTTGCCAGTAGAAGTTCTGGCTGAATTGTATTGAATGCAGATGTAAAATCAAAAAAGAGAGCCATAGCTGTACATTTAGGCTTGTCTAGATGTTTCAATATAAGATGTATTAATGTTACAACTGCATCCTCTGTGCTACGATTTCTCTTATACGCAAACTGGAAGATATCCAGTTTGTCGTCTACAGACTTGGTGAGCTGTTGAATCACAATTCTTTCCAAGCTCTTCATGACAATAGGAGTCAAGGCCACAGGACGATAATCACCGAGTTCCTTGGGGCATGTTTTCTTCGGTAGAGGTATTATATGTGAAGTCTTCCACACCTCTGGAATTATGTGAGTATCAATTCACCACTTTATTTTCCCATGATCCATTGCGTCACACCACCCCGGAAGTCGGTTGTTTACGTAGCAACAGCTAGCGGCTAACGTAGCAACCGGACATCCACAACTCTTGCGATTGGCTTTATGGTCGTTACAGGCTGCATTCATAAAATCTTTAACTTTCCTTGAGTTGTTTGTGCATCCAACAACAGCACATGCCGTACCGGAGGACATTCTATGAACTTGTAATAATAATAAAAACACTTCTAAGACAGACTGCTAGGCTAGCTCCATTCTGCTTGAAGTGAGACAGAAGTGCGAAACCGACTTGTCGGTGAATTGAGTGTCATGGCGACGCCCAGCGGCGTTCTACGGAAAGTGGTGAATAGAACACTGGAAAATAGGTTGCCACACAGGCGCCAGCTCATCCGCAAACGTTTTCAAAATAAATGCACTCAGGTGATCTGGTCCTGTGGCCTTCCTCTGATTCAGATGTTTAAAGGTATTCCTCACTTGTTCAACAGAAACATCAATTTTGTCTGACTGCACAGGTACAGCTGAATTAAGAATACTGGCAACACGATCTATATTACCCCCCTCATCAAACCTGGAGAAAAAGCTGTTTAACTGATTAGCAAAAATTACCTCATTCTCTGCTACTAATGTCTTCCTGGTATTTGACAACCCAGTCATCCTCTTCATAGTGTCCCATAACTGCTTGGTGTTGCTGTCTTTAAAAGCCTTTTCTAATTTTAATTTATGCACCCTCTTTGCCTCCCGTAGCTTCCCCCTTAGGTCTTTTTCTACACGCTTTAATTCTATTGTGTCCCTGTTCTTGAAGGCTATCTTCCTCAAATTCATAGTATGCTTAATATCCTTATTTATGTGCATCTTATTATTTGGATAGATTTGTATTTCCTTAGTTGGTATCACTGTCTGCACACAAAAATCTATGTAATCTGTTATCACTGTTGATGTCTCATCAAGGGAGCCATGATGATGAAACTCCTCCCACACAGTACAATCAAAACATGCTTTAAGTGTTTCTACACTATCAGATGACCAGACTCTAATGACTTTTTTCTCTGGTTTACTGCTCTTTAATTTCGTTTTGTAAGTTGGTACAAGATGAACCACATTATGATCTGAATTAGCTATTGGTGGTCTGATCCTGGAAGCATACGCCCCCTCCACATTTACAAAGCATTTATCCAGCAGATTATTCTTCCTTGTTTGTCCTTTAACATATTGTTTAAATCCCGGCATCGTTACGTCCAGTTTACAATGATTCATGTCTCCGACAACAATAGCTGGGGCCTCTGGATGTTGTTGCTGCAGCATGTGAACGCAGTCTGCAACAGTAGCTGCTGCTCGTGTCGCTTTGCCACTGGGAGGTGCATAATGTGTGTGTGTGTCCTCAGTTCCGCCCCATAACATTTAACCCACCAGGGTCTATGATCACGCCGGTGTCAGATCAGATCACATGATGTCTTCAAAGTGCAGTGCAGTTTTGAAACTCTCTCCCAAGTTTTTATTTGACTTTGACAGACTATGTCAAACTGGTGATATGGTAGTTTTAATTTGATAGTACAAATTAATTTCCCTTAATGAATAAAGTTCATTCTATTCTTTCCATTCTATTTATCCGGTGGGTGGGATGGGCAAGGCAAGCTTTGTATTTTGTTCCGTATATTCAGGAAAAACCAAATTAGCTGATAAATATATCAGAGACATCTGACATGGGTTGGGTGGGTATATTTTTTCAATTTGGATTTGATGATTTCTGTGTATTTTGGGGCTGAATGTGTTAATGGGTTAAAGTAAAAAATAATAATTATCACTTCATATAGATAAAGTTGTGCTGAAAGAAAAGATACCAAGCATGGGCATGTTAAACATTTTTATGGTGTATAATGCATTCAAAAACAAAATAGGCTGAGACCCCCAAAGCTCAAAGAACAAAACTACCAACTAAAGCTGATGATAAATATCTATATACCCATCATGTGTCTCATGTGACATGGGAATAGCATTGATGGTTTTGACTGAACCATCTGAGTATTCGCTCCATCTGCTGCAATGTACAGCAGGGAAAATAAGTATTGAATGCTTCAATATTTTTCTCACTAAATATATTTCTGATGGGGCTGTAAACATGAGGTTTTAACTAGATTTCAGTAAGAACCTAAGTAATCCACACATAGAAAGAAATCAAAACATACAGTATATGCCCATATATTAAATTATGTGTAATAAAGTGAAATGACACAGAGAATAAGTATTGAACACTTGGAGAAAAAAAAGCAGGTGCAGAAAGGAGTGAAAGACAAGAAAGCAGCTGGAGTCTGTCAGTGTTTAGAAACTCCTCCTAGAGCTCATTAACATCAGCTGCTTTAGTCCTGATTGGTGATATAAAAAGGTTTGTCATCACCAAGGTGTCACACAAGAAGCATCTCATGATGGGTCAAAGCAAAGAGCTCTGTCAAGACCTTCACAACCTTATGTTTGAAAACACACTGACGCCGTTGGTTACAGACGTGTTTCTGAACCCCTGAATGCACCATTGGGACCGGAAGTGAAAAAAACATAATTTCACTGTAAAGCAGCCACAAACAGGTGCTGCTGTAAGATTTCTGAGTCAAGACAAAACTCAGAAGAGAGAGCAAAGAGCAAATGTTGACTTGACAGTGACTGGAAGTATCTGGGGTCAAACTCATTCTCACCTGCGCCCAATTTCTCTGAAGGCCAGAGAGTGGACCGTTTTGCAGTCGACGTTGTTCGGGAAGCGCCGCATGGCCTCACAGGCCACCGAGCGGTTGAAGGCCACGTAGAGGAAGCGGAGGTGAGGCCGCTGCTCGGCGTACTTCACCAACGTAGTCGTCTTCCCTGTACCTGTGACAGGAGGCGACAACAAGACTTTTAGGTTGTGTTACCTGTAATTAAACCATGCACCTGTACCTTTCTGACTCAACACAGCCCATAAACACTCAGCACAAAGTGAGGGAAGTAAAAGGACATCCATGAATTGTGTGTGTAGAGTCACAGTATGTACATGTGAGAAAAAAAAAAGTATTTTGATTTGTAAGTAGCCAGGTAGTTCAAGGATACCTGTTACTACCTGCTAAAAACATGAGGATGTAAAATTATGGGCTGGATTATGGATGATGAGGCTGAAGGGGAAAGAGCGCCTCCTGGTGACAGTTCACATGTTGTACAGTTAAACTATGAGTGACCAGGGCTCATGTTTTCAAAAGCAAACTCAAGACTTATCTTTTTAGCTGAATTTAATTTCATATAATTTTTATTTGTAGCTGCATTTACTTACATATTTTTCACTCATTTATTGTTACATCACTTACACATTATTATTGTTTTATTTAATTTAGTTTATTTTATTTTAAGGATTAGTTTTTACTGCCTCCTGTGTTTCCTCATTACAAAGTAACGATACTGTTCCTGAGTCGTCTCTAGTTTTTAACAACTCCTTACACATGAGACATTTTCTTAATGGTGTACTGTATGTCTTTGTGTATAGCTTTTTGTGCTACAACTTCCCCTGTATGAAAAGTGCTATTCAAATAAAGTTTGATTTGATTTGAATGTACGACAGACTAAAGCTTTCTGAAAGCTCTGTGTCTCTTATGTGTTAACCAGCTACAGTGGCACACAGTGTGGACAGGGTTAACCCTACTCTACATTCTTCAACAACATAATGTATAGTGTTGTGTATTTAGACTTCCCACAGCTCAGAAGAAACACTGGGTGATTTCCTGCATGATATCCTAGAACTTAGAAAGTGAGAAAAGTCTAGATTGTATCCTCTGTAATCCTGTTAACTTCAAATGTGTTTTCATCCATAAACACAACGTTCCCAACTGCAGCCCCTCTGGTCACCGTACCTGCAAAAGCTATGATCTTGACCACGTGGTGTTTCTGGATGTCGTGGCTGAGGATATGCTGCTGCTCGCCTGTGAGCTGGATCTGAGGATGCCTAGTAGAAACAGGACATACACACATGCATTATTTCATGTTATATGGTTATATTAAAGGGAAACTACTGTATGTAAGTCCAGTCATTGTTTTGGTCTTTTTTTTTTCTCTATGGAGCTCCCCTGCTAGTATCAGAGTTTATATTTTCACTGTCGTAAAAACTCACCACTTACTCTCCTCCCTCTCCACTGCAGTGTTTCCCATACACAAATAAATTACGTCTGCCACGAATAGATTTTTCGGCTTTTGGCTCGACCAACGCAATATCGTTCCGTTGATTCATCTCCACATAGCGCTCTTTCTCCATTATTGGTGTTCACACACACACAGAAGCACACATGCATGACAGCGTGGTCTGATCGCAGCTTGCGGCTCTGCTCCGCCGTTCTAAAAACAGCTTGCACCAACAATTAAAGGTAACGAACCAATTCCTAAAACTATAGGGATTATGGCAATGGGCCAATTTGCCAAAATGTTGAACTATCCTTTTAACTTAGAAGGTGAACCCAGAAATCCTGTGGTGAACTGTAGTCAACTTAGTTTACCCTTGGTTCGGAATAAAACCACAAAACAATACAGAAGAATTGAGAACACAGAAGAACAAACGTATTGTGGAGCTCACCCGCTCTGACCGGGGTTGACAGGAAAAGGGCCGTTCTCCATCAGGTGAAGTACGTAGTAGATGTTGTAATATGACCTAGGGAGGCAGAACAGAACAACCAGCTGAAGAGATCCATGAGGTGAGGTGAACGGTGTGTGAGTAGAAACGCCGACACTGTGGGTCTTACCTGTGATTGATCTTGACGTGTCTCCTCTGGAAAGCCAGCAGCACCATGGCCATGTGGCTGAGGTATTCTGTGATGGCTGTGTGCGACAAGCAGCTGCTGAGCAGAGACACCAAGGCCTGCACGTCACCAACGCTCTCACTGAGGATCAGTATGACGGCCATGACTGCGTACGGGTTGGGACCCTGGAGAGTCGACACACGTGATGTAAATGTTTATGTTTACAATTAAATTTAACTTATCAGTTGTCACTATTTTATTGCAGTGATTACCAATAGAAGTTTGTTTTGATTGATTTTTCTTTTCTTCCCCCTATTTTTTCTTTGGGAAATACAGGGATGTGGGAAAAAAAAAAAACTGTACGGGTCACTCCATCACTGATATTGTATCAGGATGGATATTTTTGTTGTTGTCTTTTTGTTCTACTTCATTGGAAATAAAAATACATATAAAAAAAAGAAAGATCAAAAAAGAAAAGAAAAGAAAAAGAAAGTTCAAAACCAATGTGATGACTTAGGGCAGTATTTCAGTGTCATTCTGGGTCATGTTATTATTTTTTTTTTTAATCCGATGGCAAACTTGAAAACATCATGCAATTAATATTTAAAATGCTACACTTCTCCAGTCTTTTAAGTTATATAATCCTTGTTTGGCAGCTCATTTTTATATGTACCACATTTCACATTTTCTCTGGAATATCTTTCACTTTATAATACATTGATGTAAAATATAAAATAATGTAATTCACAAAAACAAACAAAAAGAAGAAGTTTGTTTTGTTTGTGAGCCGTACCTCAATGCCAAGGTTATGGCGCTTCTGAACGTCAGGGATGCGTAGTCTAATGGAGGCCTCAGCTTGGGGGAAAAGACGATGCTTCTTGACACAGTTAAGGACGTCCCCCGGCCACACCCGCTCTCCAATTTTGTGCTGAGCCATCAAACTGACAAACACACACACACACACACACAACAGGATGAGCATCACAGCTGAAATTCATTGACAAACATTTAGAATCAGAAATGGACGCATATCCATACCAGGCAGTTGTACAACTTGGTTATACAGCTAAGAGGAATTTGCTTTGGTGATGTGCAAGGTGTATGGCAAATAGTAGCACAAATAAAATAGAAAATATATACAGTGTAGGCCCATTAGTGTGGGGGTGGCAGAGTAGGTGATGGTTCATGTTGATGAGTCCAGCAGCAGTGGGGAAGAAAGCCCCAACCTTAACTGCCTGCCTCAGGCCCCGTCCAGACGAATACGCGGCTTCACTGAATCCGATCTTTTTCTTAATCGTTTTGAAAAAAATCTCCGTAAACACGGCATCGTTTTCAGAAATATCTGCGTCCACATGGATCCAGTGAAAAAACGACACAAAACACTATAGTACATCCACCAGGTGTGTGTGGAGTGGGTGGAGTGTGTGTGGCGCTGTAGCGCTGCCACACACAAACACTTACGACAGAGAAGAAGACGGGAGTCCCCGCTGTAATTCAATAGAAGAAGAAGTCCCTTCAAACTCAAATATGGGATTAAATGTTGACAGGGAGTCGTGTCAAGAGTAAATATGATGATCAGTGATGATTAAACAGACGCGATTCAGCCGCAGCGTCTGAGCGACCCGACGGGAGTCGGCCGTTGTTGTTGTTACGTCCATAGACTGTCAGTGTGTGCAGCTGCTGCAGCGGTGTGTGTGTGTCTCAGGTTACAGGTAGAGCGGCGGGGGGCATGACATCATCGTTTCAGAAAAAAACCGTATAGGCCGTCCAGACGAAAACACTGGGGCGGCGTTTTCAAATTTACCCACTCTGGGACCCGTTTTCAAAAAATACCGTTTTCACCCCCCGAAAACGCTGTATTCATGTGGATGCGAGGCCAATCCGATAAAGTATTTATCCGGATTAGAAAAAAACGGATTCGTGTGGACGGGGCCTCAGAGACCTGCAGGTGTAAAGCAGCTCCTCAACCTGTTGGCTCTGTGGGCGAGCTGCAGGGGGTCCAGGGGGTCTGGAATGTCCGTGTTCAAAGGACTTCAGCGCTACAGAGGTCAGGGTGACAGACCTGTGGTTGTTAAAGATCTTTTTGACGTTCCTCTCCTGCGTGGTGAGAAAGGTGGAGGTGGATGGGGCCTTTGATGTGTGTGAGGGTGTGGTCATCTGCTGAAAGGAGTAGTGGGGGTGTTGGGATGGGGGGAGTGAGCAGAGTGGTGGTGGTGGGGGTGGGGGGTTCTTTTCAAAGCGGCAGTAGATGATGTTAAGGTCGTTAGCAAGACGCAAGTTGTTGACTGAAAGTCTCCGACCTGAAACGATCTGGGTGTAGAACTATGGCAACAAACAATTAGCCAATGAGAGAGCCTGTTTATGATTATTTGTATGTGTTGTGTATGATGGCAGTGGTTCTCAACCCTTTCAGGGGACTGGACCACCTACTTTTTTTAACAGCCCTGAGTAATCCCCAAACCAATTTGACAGAAATAGAAATAGCATTTTTAATTGCATCATTGCATATTTATGAACTGTTCTGAAGGCAAATATGTGATTTCAGAAGTGGCTGTACACTGAACTTTGCACGTTAATGAGTTTTACTCAGTCTTCCTGTGCGATATTTCACAATAAAAGCTCAATTAAGAAATGAATGTCCACTGAAACACTAGGGAGGGGCTCATGATTGAAGGACAAACAAGAGTGAATCAAAACCATCAAAATATGACAAATTTCCCACTAAAACATATAGGATTGGGGGAAAATGCCTTGCAATTACACAAGTACCACTACAGGTCCGAGAACCCCTGGTTGAGAAACACACTGGTGTATGGTTTAACCTTTAGACTTACCTGGACCTCAAATTCATTTATTTGTTCAGTGTTTAGTATTTGTCTTATTTGCCTTGTTCAGTCCATGCACTCAAATGTGAGAATCATCTTTAAATAAAGAGTATTTGATTAAAAAAAAGGTGCAGTATGACTCTTCTTTGTCAAACAGAAGTTCTAAGTATCCCCAAACTAAGGACATGCAGACTTACACGACAAGGAGTCTGATGCTCTGGTGTTTAGATGATTCTATGATCCTGCTGTTCTTCAGGACGTAGAAGACCTCTAGCATTGTGTCCTTCTCTTTCAGCATGTAGCGGTAATATTGTTTCTTGAAGGGGACAAACTATAATGGGAAATAGGAAACACAAGTGCAGACTTTGGTGAGCTTTACGGTTAGAGCTGTGCAGACCACAATTGGCTAAACTATAATATCAGCAAAAGAATAGAAACTCCCAAAAGAGACAACAGCATAAACACATGCATGTGTAAACTCATTTATGCAGTAAGAAGCCACCTGCCCTGCTTATTATGCTTTTGGCCCGTTACCATAATCCCTATAGTTTTAGGAGTAGGTTCGTTACCTTTAATTGTCGGTGCAAGCTATTTTCACCACGCTATGAGATAATAACGGAACGCCGATCTAAAAATAACTTGCACCGACACTGATAACGAACCTACTCCTAAAACTATAGGGATTGTGGCAATGGGCCAATTTGCCAAAATGTTTAACTATCGCTTCAATAAGTACTTTCATATAACTCAGCTGGACGTCTGACCTTGCTGTCTTGGATAATGTTTTTCCAGCGATGACAGACACGGATGGCGCTGCGGTAGAGGTCCTGGGCGGGGAGGAGGCTCAGCACCTTCCTCAGCACCTCCTCAGGGAGGTTCTCCATGCAGCCCTGTGGCTGCAGCAGGACCCTGCTGCTGCCCAGGAGGCCGTAGTGGGCGTCAGGGAGGGGCTCCGACCAGTCCTCTCCTTTGCTGGCATCGCAGCAGTTAAAGTCGTCATCAAGTCCAAACATTTCCGCCGTCATGCCTTCTAAATAATCCACCTCCTCCGCCTGAGGTGCTGCCACGGCGCCAGCAGCCAACAGGCTGTGGTCGTCGTCCCACTCCTTCTCCTTCTCCTCCACCTCCGGCTCCGGCGTCATGGCGGCAGCCAGCATTGTAGCATCATCAACTTCAACATCATCTTCCTCCTTACAGGAAGCCTCTGCTGGCTTCACTGCAACCAGATGCATGGCCTCATCCTCCTCCTCCTCCTCCTCATCCTCCGTTGGCGCCAGTGGGACAGCTAACAGAAGGACAAAGATTCAGTGACTGACATGCACTGCATTACTATACATTATATTTACTGTTTTTTTTTTACTACTATTGCTATCTGCTATTTATCATCTATTTCTCTGTCTGCTGCTGCAACCCTGTACATTTCCCCACTGTGGAGCAAATTAAGGATTATCTTGTCTAATTTTATGACAATGACATTTGGGTCAGTGACAAATAAGTGTTGGCATTGGCAAGATGCATAATTTAGAAATATCTTTAAAAATTGTCTTAAAATCATACCTCAGATGTGTTAAAATTTACATTTTGTATTCATGTTGGATTTATGTCATTTGAAATGAAATCTGAACCATTTTTCACCGAAGTCAGACTGAATGCTGTGAAAATGTCAAATGGTTTAACCACAAAAGAATGCTAAATATTGAACTTTAAAAAAAAAAAAAAGATACTTCATTCTGAAAACATCAAATTAAAATAGATTTTCAGATATTTTTGCTGTATTTCTATATTCAAATTGAATTAATTTGGTAACACTGAGCAGGACTTATCCTAAAAACACCACTTTTATTCTAAATAATGTGACAAATGATGTCAAATTTGTTAAGAAACAGTGTTGCATTGTAAAAGTGAATTACACGTATTCTACATTGGGTTGCACTTGCGCCATGTCATTGACCCATTTATATATAAAAACAACAACAACTTGGAAGCTGACAGTTTAAAGCACATTACCCCGCTTCCGTCTCTTGGTGGGGTATAGCCCTCTGTTGGGGTCCCGGTTCCCTCGGCCGGGGTTAAAGGTGTGGGGCTGTGTGAGGGAATTAACGCCCTCTGCACTCAACTCACTACATTCCTGAGCATTCACATGTCTCCTCTTGGCCTTGCCTTAAAAAACACCACAACATACAGTCATGTCAGCGCAACTACTGTATTTAGTACTAAATGGTTCCTGGGTGGGAGTATGCTTCCTACAAGAGTATGCTAACCCTACAGGCCATTAAAGAATGGGGTTAAACCAACATGCTAGTAGTGTAACAAGCACCAACCAGGCCTAATAATAAATGTAGCACCATACAGTGCCTTGCAAAAGTATACTATTCATTCATTCATTCATTCATTCTTGAACTTTCCCACATTTTGTCAGGTTACAACCACTACCTTAAATGTATTTAATTTGGATTTTATGTGATAGACCAACCCAAAGTAGAGCATAATGGCGAAGTGGAAGGAAAATGATGTGTGTTAACCCTCCTGTTGTCCTTCTGGGTCAAGGAGGGAAGGAAGGAAGGAAGTTAGGAAGGAAGTTAGGAAGGAAGGAAGGAAGGAAGGAAGGAAGGAAGGAAGGAAGGAAGGAAG
Organism: Trachurus japonicus; assembly: GCF_045865225.1. Lineage (NCBI taxonomy): Eukaryota > Metazoa > Chordata > Actinopteri > Carangiformes > Carangidae > Trachurus > Trachurus japonicus. The sequence continues at coordinate 18,663,919 of NC_140929.1, forward strand.
GAAGGAAGGAAAAGAAGGAAGGAAGGACGAAGGGAAAGAAGGGAGGAAGGAAGGATAAAGGGATAGAAGGAAAGAAGGATGAAGGGAAAGAAGGAAGGAAGGACAAATGGAACGATGGGAGGAAAGAAGGAAGGGAAAAGGGAAGGAAAGATAGATGGAAGGAGGGAACAGATTGGGTGAAGGAAGAAGGAAGGACGAAGGGAGGGAAAAAGGATTGTGGAAAGAAGGAAGGGAAAGGGAAGGGAAGAAAGATTGAGGGATAGGGGACAGATCAGGTCAACTGGATCAGAAGAGGAAGGAAGAAGAAGTAAGGACGAAGGGAAGGAAGGAAGGAAAGAAGCAAGGGAAAAAGGAATGTGGAAAGAAGGAAGGATGGAGGAAGTGAACAGATTGGGTCCATTTGACCCAGAAGGACGACAGGAGGGTTAAACATGGTGGTGGCAGCATCATGAACCTGAACGCACCATCCCAGAGTGAAACATGGTGGTGGCAGCATCATTTCTTCAGCAGGGACAGGGAAGCTGCTCAGAGTTAATGGAAGATGGATGGAGCTAGATACAGAAGAGTCCTGGAGGAAAAGACTTGACACTGGGACGGAGGTCCAGCTTCCAGCAGGACGACCAGACTTTTACACAATGTATCACTTTCCTTCCACTTCACTGTGGTTGTAACGTGACAAAATGTGGAAAACTTCAAAGGGTATGAATATTTTTGAGGGCACTATCGACTGTGTGGTGATGCTCGTCATTTTTCTCTAGAAAAACGCCTGAAAAGCAACTTTACCGTTCATCAGCCCAGGTCTAAATGTATGTCCGACACAGTTCCCTGGATACTGTTTATTAGGTGGAGTTTAAAAGTACATAACCTATCTACCATTGAGTTGAAGGGAGCAGCATAACTTGTTGCTTAATGAATTTACTCACTTTTCACGGCCACTTCCATTGTCCTGCACCTTTCAGTCTGTAATGTAAGTACATTGTTATTCACGACAAAGGCTTAAAGCACGAAGCAAAGTGGCATAGCAGCAGGAATGGCGTCGTCGTCTTGTTGTAGTTAGTGTTGCTAGAATGGAGCAGTTAGCGCTGTGGCTACATGTCAACTAACTAAATGTAAACTACCACTTCTCCTCTCTGTCAGTCTGACCACACACACAAACTCAGAGGTGCCGGTGCTTCTGTCTCTGACTTGTTCATGTACATTTGTAGAGAAAAAACACACGGAGCATCATACGAACCTTGGCGTGAGGTGAGTCGTCGCTGAAGTGGTTTTGAAATTGTTGTTTGTGTTGGTGAGGAAGTCTCTCGTTTGACCAAGGAGTTTAAAGGAACAGTATCGCCCCTAGCGGCCTGGAGTGTCAAGCCTCAGATCATGTAATGTAGTAGGGTAGGCTACATGATGTATAAAATCATCTATGTTGTGTACATAGATGATTTTATATATATTATATTTAATTTTCTTGAGCATTTAATTCATACATATTATATTTATTTTAGGTGAGAGAGAAACGACTTTCGTCAATTCTTCTGTATGTCCAATACATATATAGAATTGACAATTAAAATCATTGAATCTTTATATAATGCTTGAAAAACTTCAGTAGGAAATTGTGGAATTCGTAATATGATCTTTAAGAAAGAAAGAAAGAAAGAAAATAAGAAAGAAAGAAAGAAAGAAAGAAAGAAAGAAAGAAAGAGTTATTGGGTTATAAAATGCACTGTCATTAGTAATATATCATGTTTATTGTTATTTTTTTATCATGCTTGTTTTTGTGGCTTACAAATTGCATACAACATTGTAACCATATTGTACAATATGTTGTGCATGTCTCCTTCACATTCTCTTGGAGCTTAGGCCTATATATTTTTTATATATTCATTTCAAAATGTCTTTTATATATGAAATAAATAAACAAGCACATTAAAGTTCCATTCAGAGAGGTCAGTGTGAGAAAGAAGCCCAGACTGTGGTAAGAGCAAAGGTAGTATCACATTTATTTTTGTCAGTAATTACTAGTTTCCAGAGTAAGTTCAACATCAGTATCCAGTTAATTGCACTAGCATGGGGTTCAAGGCACTGCATCAAATATTTCTTATTAATCAGTGACTGACTTTATCAATACTGTACCTCTGTTGTACAATACAGTGGCACCAGAAGTAAAAAAAAAAAAAAAAAAAAAAAAAAAACTAATTTTATTCATGTTAATAAACCAAAATATGTTACTGTATTTAGAGACAATGGGTTATTTACATTTTCTAGTGTTAGAGTGAATTCTTTCAAACCCAGGAGGCCTTTAGTCAAATTACAGAAGTCAGTGTTCTGTTTTTCTTTGAGTGATTGATTGATGGATCTCTATAGCCTGATACTTACCACCGAAGTCATTGAACAGAATCAGGCTAATGTTGCATTACAGTTCACTTACTGCCGATTTTGTGTAAATACTGACGAGATGATTAAAGTCAGAAAAATATTGTGTTAGCACATGGAAGGAATGTTTTGCAGACACAAAATAAAAATCACAATGAATTGCATCCCATTAAACTACATCTAATCTCATAAAATCCTGGAAATGACTGTTAGTCACTCAAGGCGTACAAGACTAAAGCCTGGAACACAGTCTGCTGGAAGTGTCCAAACAGCCTGAGAGTTGGTCACCAGAGTATATTCTTGGCCTTCAGGTGTGTTGTGGTACCTCCATACTGAGAGCAACACGTGGTCCAGTACATCTAATATAAACAGGGCTCCTTCATAGCTTCAGGATCTCCATCCAAGGCTGCGTTCAAGACTCTAATTTCTTAATTTGATTTTCCATCTTGCTCTCTGTATGGTCATTTCACCTCATAGACACAAATATTAAAAAGAGGAGCTTGCATGGGGTCTAAACTCACACCGCAAATAGTGATTATTAATTCTTTTGTCTCATTAGAATTTGGAAATAATCAATTTGAATACATTTCCAAATGTTGCAGGCCTGTGTAGGAGCCCTGTGTAACAGAAAAGACTATCTCTTCCTCTCATCCTCAGCCTGGACGGCCTCACTGCTTCAGGACGGGCAGCTCCCTCGGTTTGAAGAAGGCCTGAACCATCCCCATGGCAAAGATGTAAACTTTAGCATCCACCATGATTTTCTCTTTCTTCAGCAGGTCTAAAGAAACAGACAAACACAATGTCGGGTCAGCAGTGCTGCTTTCGTCAACGTAAATTATGATGAAATTAGGGCTGGGACTTTAACGCATTAATTACGAGTAATTAATTACAGTGACGGCTGGTATCAATGGGCTAGTGGGGCTAAGCCCTCCCTGCATTACACAACAAAAGATGAGGAAAACATATTATATATAGCCTATATTATATTCTCTAAATAACATACAAAAGATTGCTCTAAGTCTTAGTAAAATCGGAACTGGCAACAATATTAAATAGTTTCAAGAAAAACACAGGATATCTCTAAATGGGCTAATTTTAATCAGCCCCAGCTCACCGAGTCTGCTCTCATTCATTTTCCCACTGTGGATGATTGACAGGTGCCATGTCCCGCCCTCGCCATTGACCGACTGTTGGGGCTAATTTCATTCAGCCCACAGGCCGATCGGTTCTGACCAATCAGCAGCGGGCTGACGCAGGGTCAGTGATTGACAGGCGTCATGTCCCGCCCCCTTGGTTAACTTGTCATTGGGGCTAATTTCATTTAGCCCAACACCGCTGTTTTCAGACCAATGACAGGAACCGGAGGAAAAGTTGTGTTGTTGTGGGAGGGAGAAGACAGAAACAGCGGCGCTAGGCGCTAGCATCACAGGTAGCTACTTTACTGCTCTAAACTGTCTTTGCTAACATGAACGAAGTGGAGAATCTAGTTTCTAAACTCACCGGGAGCACCAGACTTAAATGACATGGCGATAACAGACCAGAAAGGCCGTCGATATGAGCTGCATATATCGTCTTTTTTTTCTTTTCTTTTTTTAAAATTGAGCAACATCGTCGGGTGTGTGCGTGCGTGCGTACGTGTGTGTGTGTGTGTGTGTGTGTGTGTGTAAGTGTTTGTGTGTGTGTGTGTGTGTGCGTGCGTGTGTGCGTGTGTGCGTGCGTACGTGTGTGCGTGTGCGTGTGTGCGTGCGTACGTACGTGTGTGTGTGTGCGTGCGTGCGTGCGAGAGAGAGAGAGAGACTGTGTGTGTATGTGTGAGATAACCAGGTGAAGTTTTTATTTTTTATTTTTTTCTTTGGACTAGACCCTTCTACTTAAAGCTTCAGTTGGTAACAATTATTCAGTCATATTTGCTGGAATTGTCACTATATTCTGATGGTCAGACATTAAATGAGTAATTTAGGACAAAATCCAACTCCTCTGGCTCCACCTACAGCCTGTAATCGTATTTGCCAAAATCCACCGCGCCCGACGATTCTCCACCAGTCAGGTAGAGGGAGCAGGAGGAGCAGCCAATCGCCGCTCCTACACGTCGTGCTATGGATACGGTACATCTTTTTTTTTTTTTTTTTTTTCTCTGTGAGTGCGTTCATGGCTACTTTGTGTGTGTCTGTGTGTGTGTGGGGCACTTGGCAGAGGTTCATAAAGGGACCTGACGGAGTATTGTCTTGAAATTTCCGACCAAGTCGCGGAGTTTACTTTCACTTTCGTCAACTTACCAACTGGAGCTTTAATGCAGTGTGTAGGCCTAGTTAGTTGCTATACTTTTGTGAGATGTGATAACCCTAACTTTTAGCTGTGTTAACCATTTAATGGGTATAATTTATTTATTAGCCCACCCAACTAATTTGACCACCAGCCGCCACTGATTAATTACACAAAAATTAACGCGTTAAAAAAATTAACGCATTTTAATCGCACTTATTTAAAAAAAATTTTTTTTTTTTTTTCTTCTCACATGTGTCTACGTGTGGTGCGCCCACGCAGTTTGAGAGGCTGACTGGCAGAGATGAGAGCTGGTGAAACGCTAGCATGGTTATTTAAAACACCATCTCTGATCTCTGCCTGCACATAGATACACAGACACGGGCGCACGCTAAATGCGCTATATAGCGCTAATTGCTCAGCTGCAGCGCTATATCTATGACCTGTCACTGTCACAGGTGCAGCTCATCTCATTATGATAGGACTTCACCCTCAGAGCTGTCTGTCTTCAGACTGTCCTGACCTGTCCCTGAACATCACACAGGGACAACATGGAGCTGCCTGTGTGATTGGTTACTGAGTTTTATTAATGTTTACATCAGGCTGAGTTCAACAAATCAGTTTATGCTACTGTGATTTAAGTAGCCTAGTTAAATACTACAGTAATCATCATAGTGTATTGGAAGGAAAGACCATTTAATCTGTATGTATCAAATATCGATTACCTTGAATGCTTAAGCTTATGTATTCAGTCATTCAATGCAGGGATGCAAACAGGTCAGGACCAAAAAAGAGAGGAACTGGGGGGGGGGGGGCTCACCATTAACAAATGATTACATTACAATATCATGGAAAAGTCAATTTCCAGTAGTTCAACCCCAACCAAGTATTGAGTGCATATAGATGGACATAGTTTTCAGAGGGCCAACATTTCTATATTAAAAATGCTTTAAAAAAATCCTTTGCAATGTTTCAATTTTGGAGATACTGAATTTTAGGTCTTCACTGAATGTTAGTCATAATTATTACTATTAAAATAAACTGAATAAATAAAAGACATGGGATGTTTCATAATGTGTTAGTTTCACTTTAATTGAACACATTCTACATCGCGGAGGCGACGTCTCTCCTTCACCTCTGAAACGGGGCAGAGCTCCGTGGGAGACACCTGCCTGACACATGCACGGGGGGAAAAACGGCGGCGCCGTCGCACCGACTGCACACGGATACGCGCCGCTTTGGGTATAATCAGAGACAACCATGAATGAGTTCGCCTCAGTTTCACGTGATTGTCACTGTCAGCCTGTAGAAAAACATTTTACTGACCCCAGCTGAGACGCTGAGACGCTGAGACCCCCCCCCCCCTCAAAAACAAAAACTCTTCGGATCTGAACGATTCACACAAGTCACCTAATTGGTCATGAAAAAAGCGAGTTTCGCTTTTCGGCGCGCTGTTTGCATCCCTGTTCAATGGTATACTAAAATCCATGTGAAAAAAAATGCTTCTCACTGTTCTCAGGTCAAATATTTATATGCGATTAATTGTGATTAATTAATTACAAAGCCTCTAATTAATTCGATTAATTTTTTTAATCGAGTCCCGGCCCTAGATGAAATATCATCGACGATTAACTTTTATCACGTGACGAAAACAAGACAAGATGGTGGTCATGTAATGATAAATACAACTAAATAAATAATGCAATATTGTTGACAATAAAAATTAGACTGAATGTGGTTTACAAAATAAAAACTCTGCTAAAATTTCTCTTCATTTTCTTTGACCAAAACGAGACGAGAAGAAATAACATTAGAATGTTTAGTTACGTTATTATTATTTTGCAGTATTTCTGTTTTCTAGGCGACATCACTTCCTCAATCCCCACTCGCGGCAGAGAGAGAGCGTTTAAAGAGGGTTTTTTTCAAAATATCTGCTAAATATAGTGTGAGGGAACTTAAAGTCCCCCTCCCGCGACCCTTTTTGGTCATTTTAAAACCAGCTCATTAGCCATGCACATTAGCAATGCACCTCTGGAGGGTGGGCGGAGACTGCGCTGCTCTGCACCCGCCCAGCCACCTCCTCGCACCCCACCCCCCACTTGCTGACAGCTGGACAGATTCAGCGCGTTTAGCGTAAAACTCCACACTGGGATTCGATCCCAGACTGGAACATAGTCCTTGCTCATGGTGCAAGCTGCTCTACCAGGTGAGCTATACCTGTTATACTTTGACAGCTACACCTAGCTGTCAAGCCTTTCACCTCTGAGCCAGATGCAGAGCGGGGCGGGAGCTTGTAGCACTAGTGCCCTCCCCTGGAGCTGTGACACGTCAGCTCCAGTCTCCCTGAAACTGCCAGTTTGCGTCTGCCATTGGTTCACAGCAATTTGAAGGCAGAAAAACTCAGAAATGCAATTTTGCACTTCCTTTTCTGCTGATATGTGCTCTAACACAAGAAAAATGCCACAGGAACATGTGAAAAGCTCAAAAAACACGATTTTCACGGGAGTGGGTCTTTAAAATAAATATGTTGAACAGCATCTTCCATATCTAGAATGGATGTTTTCTTGAGTCTATAAGGTAACAATAATATAATAATAAGATAACCATGTTTGAATTGTGAAATGGGTTTGACTGAAAGAAAAATGTGGTTTTGTCTATACTATATAGGTAATTATACTATATTGACTGGGTTAAATAGAATGACATTACTAGAAAGAGAAAGGAAATATTCAGGGGTTATTCTGACTAAAATAAAATGCTCAGACTGTTAAGTCGACTGAAACTTGACTAGACAAAAAAAAAAAAATGAACGTGACTAAAACTAATAAAAACAGACGGTAAATGACAGTTTGACACAAAGACTGGACTAAAACTAAAATTAAAACAGGACACCAAAAACAACACTACAGGTCAGTGTATCTGTTGGTTATCTCTGTGCTCAAGAAGAAACTGAGGTCTCACCATCTATTTTTGTCTGGAATTCATCGAGAGGTAGAAGTATGACTTCAACGAATTCTACAGGAGGAAGAAAAAAAAAAGGTTGTGAGATGACCTACTTTATTATGGAAGAATATTTCTGAAAAGTGATAAACATAACTCACCTCCATCACCTGTAGGAGAACACAAGAGAGGATTAGCCAATGTGTTTTTTTTTAATTCACAGGTAAATTCCTAAAATGCAGTACATATACAGAAAAAAGTGATGTTGTTGGGGATTGTGATTAACTCCTGTGTTGGTATGGTATGATACTGTTATAATTAGCAGATATATTCATATGTATCCAATGCATAGAAATTAAACACTAAATTAAAAATAATAGATTTAAAATCAGAGGGTTGAAACTGAGCTGCCAGCTCCATAACAGAAAAAAAAAAAAAAAAAATCATGACAAATATTTTGATCAATATTTAGACTGTGATTATCCAACATGATTACTCATCAGGAAACATGCTACACTTTTGAACTTTGAAAAAAGGAGGAGACAGATCAGAGATGTACAGCTAGCAGCATCACTGATAGACATATAGGGATCAGGGATGATAGATCAATACCACGGTCTATCACTTATCTTTATGGAATTTTAATGGTCCTTTTATCAATACACGGTGCTCAAGCATAGATTCAATTGTTTTAAAAAATAATTTGTGCCATTCTCCATCAGCCTCCTCAATAAAAACCAGCCCTAACCCAATACTTAACCTCCTGCAATAACTCAATATTTCTATTGTTTATTTTTATCTATTCAATTGTTTTTCACTGGTTTTGCCTCTTATGATATTTATTGATTCAATGTTGCTTTTATTACTGCTCATCATTATATCCATCTGTTTTTGAAAATGATAAATGATAAATGATGATGATGATGATAAAGAGATAATGTATGCAGCACCACTAAGCCCAAGAATTTTCCTACAGGGACAATGAAAGTATACTGGATTGTATTGTAACACTTTTTCTGTTTCGTAATGGCCAATTTAACATTAGGTTCCAGTTCTGAGATTTGATCATGAGCCTAACCGACACTAGTGACTGAATCCCTCCCGTCTTCTCACCCAGCTGTTGTGTGGGGTTAATATTCTCCGCTTCGTCTCCGTTGATGTTGACCAGGACGATCTGGGTGGTGCAGTTAGACAGGCCGGGGTCCAGACACGTCACTACGATCAAAGCAAGCAGAAACATTACGTAACACGACGCTCACACACCTCCGAGGCTTTCAGAATCTATCAGTGCTGCGGCGGCTGCCCTGTAGATAAAAAATGTGCATGGGACCCCTGAACCTCTCGAAAACACACACACACACACACAGGAGATAAGATACACACAGGACAGGCAAGCTAATGCAATCAATTGTCCAGTGTGTGTGTGGGCGATGATACCTGGAGTCACTCCGACTACTTCCCCTTTGTAGCCGGTTTCTTCCTTCAGCTCTCTGAGTGCAGCAGCTTCTGCAGTTTCCCCCTCATCGATCAAGCCTGGACAAAGACAGGAGGTAACACCCATATTCAGGAGTCAAATAGAAGAAGTCTGTACTATTACCAAAAAAATAACATTCTGTTGTCTCCCCTAAATTGTCGGTGCAACCGTGCAAGCTATTTTTAGAATGGCGGAGCAGAGCCACCAGCTGCTCAGAACTACGCTACGGAGGCTAATGGGATTTCTTGGTTTCCCTCATCAAACTCATCAAATACACAATCCAACAACTCCAAAACGCTCTCATGGACAAGTTGTGACCTGCACATTCACCACACTATGAGATAATAACGGAACGTTACGAGACAGAGTTGTTTTTGAGTCAAATACAGAGACTGCTTGCCAAAAAACTGCCCCTGACAGGAATGTGCATCAGCAGTTTTGCATGAATTTACCTAGAAAACAACTCTGTCTTCTAACATTATTATCTCATAATGTGGTGAATGTGCAGGTCACAACTTGTCGCACAATCCAACAACTCCAAAGCGTCAAGTTGTGACCTGCACATTCACCACATTATGAGATAATAATGTAATGTTAGAAGACAGAGTTGTTTTCTAGGTAAATTCATGCAAAACTGCTGATGCACGTTCCTGTCAGGGGCAGTTTTTTGGCAAGCAGTCTCTGTATTTGACTCAAAAACAACTCTGTCTCGTAACGTTCCGTTATTATCTCATAGTGTGGTGAATGTGCAGGTCACAACTTGTCCATGAGAGCGTTTTGGAGTTGTTGGATTGTGTATTTGATGAGTTTGATGAGGGAAACCAAGAAATCCCATTAGCCTCCGTAGCGTAGCTCTGAGCAGCTCACGGCTCTGCTCCGCCGTTCAAAAAATAGCTTGCACCTACAATTAAATTACAATTACAAACCTACTCCTAAAACTATAGGGATTATGGCAATGGGAAAACTTTCTGACCTGCAGGAAACTCCAAACTGTTGCATCCCAGAGGAGGACGGAACTGCTTCACCATCACCACGCAGTCTTTGTGGAGCGTCCGTTTCAGGAGCGCGATGATTCCCACGCCTGCAGGAAAACTGTGTTACACCCCGACCACCTCATCCTTGTCAAACAAGAGAAAGACGAGACGGACATGCTCACCATCTGCCTCTGTGTTGGTCTGCCTAGTCGTCCTCTTCACGGTCTCCCAGGTCCTGGAAGGATGAAAACGGAAAACAGAAACTGAAAGCAGCAGAGAGGGAAACTGTTTGATTGTGGGTCTGTGTTAGGTGTGTGATGGTACAGTACCTGGTGCTTCCAGCCACATCCACGTACGTGGTCTTCTCCAGTTTCACCCAATTCCCTTTTGCTATGAGCTGGAACACAGAGTAGTGTACTTTTGACTCCACTACACATCACATCACACCACACAGTGAACTCCTCCACTGTCAGTGTCCTCATGCTGCTTCATTAGATAAAGATGGAGCACAGTGATCTGTTCTGAGGTATCAGGATTTTTCAGAAAACAGGTGATCCAGAAGTTTGAGTCAAGTAAAAAATCTGACTGAACAACATTCACTTTTTAAAAATTATTATTATTACTTATAATAAACTTTTTTTATTGATTCTATACAGCATTATCCTCATCTCGTACATAATTTTCTAAATACATAGAACATACCCATACTCCACACAGGAAACAAAGACAAAAATTAGGCATAAACTCACAATTAATCATAAAGTAGAGTAAATGAGAAGTAATAGTAATAAAAGTATTTTTTTTCACTCCTTCCATCCTTATTTCCACTCCTTTCTTGGGGATTCCCTTTTCCAACAACTTTCACTTTTACATGGAGGATCTGCACTGAAATGAGCAGATTGAGCTTAGAGTGCCTATAGGCACTCTAATTGAGCTCTGTGGTTATGTTGGAGAGTGTGTCCAGCACTAATGGAGACCTCTTCAAACGAGCAATTTCTACATTATATCTTCGTGTAATTGCAGCTTAAAAAAATTTGACTCACCTCTTCTTTCACTATGTGTGGAGTTGTAGTCCTTTTGGGTTCCTCGGAGTTACTCATTGTCAGTATCTGAACAGCTGTAAATGGAGGAGAGAGCCGAGTTAAAAAGCTTAAATTAACACCATTCAGCCCGAGCCCAACTGGACAGTTCACACAACACACAAACACACAAGGCTGTAGGTCCAGCTCTACTTGGACACGGGACGATTCTGATCATGAGTTGCTCAATTAGCTGCTACAGCGGGGCAAGTTCACCAGCAGCAGCAGCCACCATTACACCCCCTCATTCAGCTGCTCTGTTCGTTTCGTAGTTAAAATTTTGTTCGCTGCTTCACACTCCCCCAGCTGCACGCGGGCTCTGGGCTCGTCTACTTTACACTTTTAATTATCACGTAAAATGAGAAAGAAAAAGAACTAAACCTAACTCACGTGAAATCCCAGCCTTGTGTTAGTAGTGGTAGAGATAGTGAAGAAGTAGGGAGTTGTCACTCCGCTACCACTTCCGGTTACCTCATACGTCATTTGAGTCAACTTTAAAGAAACTCTTTGCTGATAAAGTTTAGGAAAAAAATTAAAAAGCTGTTCATTCAGCAATTATTGTAGCTTTTAAAACATGTTTACTCAACAGTTCCGACAAATTTAAGTACATTTTGCATGCTAATACATTCTTAACTTGCAGTTAATCAGTAAATATGATAGGTTGACTACAAATTTGTCTATCCAAAGGCACTTCACCTTTCGTATTAATTGTGCTTATTGAAAATATTAGTAGGGTCCATTATGTTATATTTTGAAAGGATTTTACAGTGTTTTTTATTTGTATTTGGAATATAGAATGAAAATCGATTGCAGTTAATTTCGGGCATGGAGTGACACCTCTTCCCATAGACAATCTCTGCCTCAAATCAGCGGGTTTTCCTCGATTACGCCCACATGTGCGTCCCAGAAAGACGTCCCCGTCTGAAAACGCAAACTAATCACTATATAACACTAATAAAAATAATTATATTCATTACGTACAACTGTGAATTAGAATTAATTAAGTTTCTTAATATTTTGAGGTATTTAATAGAAACTCTACCGAGAGTCTCAAAAAGTGGTGCCCGGACGGTTTTTACTGATGGACACTTTTCCATTACAGGATATTGCAGCATGAAGAAGGAGCAAGTTGTCAACTGCCAGTTTTCGGTTTGGTATCCGATATTCAAGAAACACACTATTAAAAGGTGAACCGCGACTGTTTGTTCAGAAACAGATGAAATATCTCCATTGTTGTCGCGGTGAAACAGGCGAATTAGCCCGCAGCTAACGTTAGCTAGCAGACAGAAACAGATAGCGACCATCTCTGTCTTCATCCTAACTGTGTGTATTATTGTTGTTTATGTTTCCCCCCACGCCTGTCTGTTGTCATAAGCGTATTTTATGTATTTATATGTTATCATATTTGTAATAATATTTATGTTTATATTTTATTTTTTAGCTTGATTCTGCCATTGCCTCAGAATGTAATAGAATATTTACTGGACGATGGGACACTGGTAGTCTCTGGGAGGTAAGAGGCCACACGCACGCATACGTACGCATACTCACACATTCTATTGAAGGAGCTGCACTTTATCAATCAATCGACCAGTCTTTATGTAAAGTGTAGAATCACCATGCCACATTGTCTCAAAACAGAATTAACAATAAAACAGTGCATGAGGCAAAACTAGCTTGGAATAACAAGTCAATAAGAAAATATAAATGAAAACAAACGTGTTTAAAAGCATCAAAAAGTAGAGAAAAGAACAACATCATCCTCTGTTTTAATCCACTGCTTGGATTCTGTAATCCTCAGATCTGTGTAGGTTTTATTAGTTTCAAGCGTCACATACAGCTGCTACATTAACCAGTGTTTCTGTGTGGTTTCTCCTCCCTCCAGTGACCATAACACACAGCAGACACACACCAACAACAACAACTCGGATGCAGAGGAAGATATTCAGGTAAAGGAACAGAAACTAAAGCTCTTTGTCCACCTAGAGAGGTTCTTTCTGTTTGTTTGGACGTTTGTTAAGGAGGATTGTTGTCATATTTCTGTGATGAATTATTTGTCTTGTTATACACTGTATTTGTCTGGTGGAAGTGGACACATGACCACAGATCTGTAGTTTAACCATCTAGTTCAAACTAAGTCTGGTGTGTGTTGTTTTCTGCTCCCCTCTAGTGGTCAGATGATGAGACAACCACCACTGTCACAGTAAGGACATCAACACTTTCTTGTTTCAAACATTCTGTCATAATCAGTTAAACCAAATGATGAATTAATTCCAACATGATAAAACTCTTTTTAAACCAATATGTAAACAAGTGTGAGGCTCTCCTCTTCACTTTCCTCTCTGTAATTTGAAAGAAGTGTGTATTATGTAACCTCCATGCTCATCATGAAGTGTATGTTTTAATGATGTGATGACGGTTGTGTCTACCAGGCGCCAGAGTTCCCAGAATTCACCTCTAAAGTGCTGGAGGCCATAAACGCTCTGGGTGGGCGTGTCTTTCCTAAACTTAACTGGAGCGCTCCTCGGGTGAGTCAGCGTTTTAGCTCGGTGTCAGAAATGATAAATGGACTTGCACTTATATAGACCACTAAAAGCGCTTTACACTGTTTGTCACATTCACACTTTCACACACACATTACACATGTGGGTTCAGTCAGTGTGAATGAGGTGGGAATTGAACATACACAGGAAGATCAGTAACACTTGTCATAAGTCTTTTGGACCTTCTGTGTGTGTTTTTTATTTGTAGCATGAGTAAATAATTTTTTGTACATTGCAGTAACAACTTACCTTCATAACCACATAACTTAACAGGTGTGTGTGTGTGTGGGTGTGTGGTGTGTGTGTGTGTGTGTGTGTGTGTGTGTGTGTGTGTGTGTGTGTGTGTGTGTGTGTGTGTGTGTGTGTGTGTTTTCTAGGATGCTAACTGGATCGCTCTGAACAGTTCCCTGGAGTGTCAGAGCCTCAGTGATGTGTTTCTGCTCTTCAAAAGCTCAGACTTTATCACTCACGACCTCACGCAACCGTAAGCCTCCAAATCCAACATCAACACACACACGCAAACACAAAGTGTCATAGCAACTGAACCCTCTGAGGTCGATGCCATCATATACGATGGTGGTGGTAGTGGTGGTGGGGGGGGGGGTATTGTTTTAGCGTCTATCTCCGGAACAACGAATGAGCCAAGTAATTCTTTTTTTATTGAAAGCGGGACACTTCGCACTGCAAAAACCCTAAATCTTACCAAAAATATTTATTTCTAGTCAAAATGTCATTTTTAGTCAAAACAAATCTCTTTATAATTAAAATAAGACTCGTCACATAAAAAGTAGCTTGTTTTTAGACACTTTTAACTTCTTTCAAGCATATTTTCAATTGAAATAAGTAGAAAAATCTGATAGTGGAGCAAGTTTTTCTTTCTTATTACAAGCACAAAAAACTGTGCTTGTGGTGAAAAAGTGGAAATTAGTTTGAAACAAGTGAAAATTGATCTAAAAACAAATTAATTTTTAGGTGATGAGTCTTATTTTAAGTGGAAAGAGATTAGTTTTGACTAGAAATGAGACATTTTGACAAGAAATAAGACAAATATTCTTGGAAAGATTTTGGGTTTTTGCAGTGCGGCCTTTGCAAAGAGTCCACTGGTTCATCTGTAGCTCAGCCAGAAGCGAGTAAACATTTGTGTCCAATAAGAGACTCCTGTCCCATCACAGGATAGACCAAAGTCCTACAGGAGACCCATAAAAAAGCCTGTGCACCCAGTGGACACGTCAGGCCTGTGATGTCTCTCTTCCTCGTTACAGACACACACTTTTTCATGCCAGGCGAATGGGGCATTCTTGTAAATAATATGAACAGTTGAATAGTGTCTGAAAAGAAGTTTATAATAATTTTCTCTGTCTTTCCAACAAATATATGTGAAATTTATTTTCTGTTTTCTCAACGAGGAGTTTTGGAAAAGCGAAGCGTTTTCACAATACATTTATGAGCCTCTGCGCGCACCGTGAAATTCTTTGACCGGCGCAAGACGGACTCATGTTTTCATTCATCAATAATTAAAGTCAGAGGTTTAAAGAGGTTCACATACCGTCGTAGTTCCGACCATAAACGGTGATTCGGCTGCGTTATTCTCATGACTCGCCACGAAGGAAACGCTGGTCGGCTCGACCAGCATTTCCGCCACCACTAATAATAACGAAATAACGATAGAGACAGAACGATATATTTATCGAAAATGGGCCCATTAACAAGTGTGGGTAGCGGAGATTCATCCACATTAACGTGAGACTTTTTTATAACCGAATAGAAACTCCTCGTTGTCCCTTTAAATTGTAGTACATCACAGGGCTGAGGTTTACAAGGATTAATACACATGGAGACCAGACGAGAGAAATACAGAAGAAAATGCCACAGACTCTGAAGGGTTAAAAAGTTTTCACACCCTCTCACTTTTGGGCTTTCCTGTGTTGTGGATTATATGTGAAATGTCTCACTGTTTTGCCAATCAGTCTAACCACAATTGTGATGAAGTCCATAATGACTGTGACCAGCTGCTCCCTGTTTGCTTGTATGATCCTTCAGATTTGTTGAAATTCAAATGGGAAGCTTAATTGATGGGACATAATTTAGAAAAGCACACACACACACATTTCACTCTGCATGTCAGGATCAAATGAAATGTAGAGAACTCTCAGTAGACCAACACAATAATATTGTGACAAGGCATAGATCAGGTCAAGGGTTTACAACCGTTTCTCCAGCTCGGACTGTCCCAGGAGAACATTGGCCTCAGTAAATAGGAAGAGGAAGAAGTCTGGGACCAGGACTGGAGGTGTAACCGGGCAGGAAGGATCCGGGTCGGGGAGGAAACAGAACCCAACAGTGATTCTGACAGAGCTCCAGAAGTCCTCTCTACTGGGATGGACACTCCCCATCCAGTCAGACGGAGCCTGAGAAGTTCTGGCAGGAGGAACTGGATAAACTGCCCATCTCCAGAACATCTTGAGGAGGTCTCAACAAGACCGGACTTGCCAAAGGGGTTTTTAAAGTTCTGATTTACTGGTCAGAATACTCACTTTTGGTCAGCAGTTGCTTCCATTTAGATTTAATTTGTTGAAACAATGAAGTCTTCAAAAATGCTTTATGAAAAGACTGTTGATGACAACCAAGACGTGTGTGTGTGTGTGTGTGTGTGTGTGTGTGTGTGTGTGTGTGTGTGTGTGTGTGTGTGTGTGTGTGTGTGTGTGTGTGTGTGTGTGTGTGTGTGTGTGTGTGTGTGTGTGTGTGTGGTGTGTGTGTGTGTGTGTGGGTGTGGGTGTGTGTGTGGGTGTGGGTGTGGGTGTGTGTGTGTGTGTGTGGAGAGAAAACAGTATAATAATTGGAGTTTTTAAAACTTCACCAAGCTGTCCGTGGTGGGGGTTTTTTCATTTCATTGGCTTTGCGTTGATATAACAGTATGTCACATTCTATGTATTTTCTGTTTCTGCAGATTCCTTCAGTGTAGTGACCAGGACTCCCCAGATCCTGTCATCAACTATGAGGTATGTTATACATTTATTCATGTTATCATGTTGAAACTCTCTCCATTTGAATTCTTGATCCATAAGAAGATGTACAGGTCACTCAGCTGATTTTGAGCTTCTCCTCTGATTGGCTGACTGTTTTCTGAGGGATTCAGTTAATATAATAGATCCTTAAAGGTTGGATGGTGTGTTCAGGTGGGCGCTTACCTCTTTGTTGTGACATCACAAAGTTACAGAAGTCCTGACGGCTGGTTTTAAGGCTCAGTTTCTGAATACAGGCTGTGTGTATTTCTCTGTGGCCTGAGGCTTTGATACTTTCACTGTATTAATATAGAACCTAGAGCTGATTTATAATCACACTACACATCTACCTTTATACTGTATGGAGCTTTAACACAAACATCTGCATTTATACTGTATGGAGCTTTAACACAAACATCTGCATTTATACTGTATGGAGCTTTAATACAAGATAAACTATACAGAATTAGAACACACTGTCTAATTTTTCTTTAATTTTTTTCAGGCTTTTCTTGCCTTTATTTGATAGTATAGTTGAGAGAGACAGGAAATGGGGAGGCAGAGAGAGGGGGAATGACATGCAGGAAAGGGCCGCCCGATGCAGGATTCGAACTGGAGCCGCCTGCTTACCTCCTGCGCCACTTGCCACCCCACTATCTCATTTTTCTTTTTAAATGTCATTAAATGAGCTTTTTGTAAGTTTTGTTATCACTACAGAGCTAACATTGGCATGGAGCATTCCTTTACTTACCAACAGCTGTTTCCAGAAGTGGGAAAAAAACTCCGGTGTTAAACCTCATCTCCATTTCTCCCTCTCTGGTCGTGGCTCACTGGGGCCTCCAGTCTGTCCTGTAGACAGAGCTGCTCACAGGAGCTTTTATAACCTCTGCTATTGTAAACATTAGAGAAAACTTATAAACACCCCCATTCATCTGTGTTTTAGATGGGTCAGATGAGACAACCGAGTAAAGACACAGTTAGATTTTCCCAGATTTGAATACCTCATGTATGTTGCAGTTGTGTAGCTGTGACATCCACTGTGTATATGAGTATTTATCCCCTCATGAACACACACCACGGTGCTTTTTTTCCTCACCTGTGTCTCTTGTTTTCTCCTCAGCTGGTCCTGAGGAAGTGGAGCGAGCTGATCCCAGGCGGAGAGTTTCGCTGCTTTGTCAAAGAAAACAAACTGATAGGTGGGTAGATCCTCACCCTGAGCTTCAACTTTAAGATATCCACAACCGACCGCACTGTAACATGTCACAGAAAATGGCTGAAAACCCCTTTAAACAGTGATATAATGACATTTTCGGCTGGACGTATATTCAGCAGGCTAATTTAGAAACAATTATAAAACTAATTTTGAGCCGGTCTGATGGTGTGTGTCTGTGTGATCTCTCAGCTATCTCCCAGAGAGACTACACACAGTATTACCAGCACATCCTGAAGCAGGAGGAGCAGATCAGCCAGGCCATACAGGAGTTCTTCAGCCAGCACATCCAGTACCACTTCCTGGACGAGGACTGTGAGCAACCACCTTTCTTCCACCCCTCCCCCCTCTACTCTCTCTATTAGCCCTCTTTTACTTTTTATGAGCTTATGAAATATTCATCGTTAATGAGGCAAGGAAAGATTGATCGTTCCAGTCATTTTTCGCATAATTAATTTTGAAATTTAATTTCAGCCAGTATTAACATTTTCTTTCCTCTTGAGAGTTTGTGGAAGGAGCTGACAGAGTCAAGTCGATGTTTAATAATGATTTTCTGTTTTGCAGTTGTGTTTGACGTCTACAGAGACAGCCAGGTAAAGCCATACTCATGAATTCGCAGGATATTTCCAAACAGACTGTCTGACACTTATTTATTGTGTGTGTGTGTGTGTTGTGTGTGTTGCAGGGGAGGGTGTGGCTGATCGACCTGAACCCATTTGGAGAGGTGACTGACTCGCTCCTGTTCAGCTGGGGGGAGCTGACATCAGGAGGAGGAACGGCTCTCCAGCAGGTCAGCCAGGTCTTATTTATCTGGTGGTGTGTTTGGGAAAGGAAGAGAAGGGTCGTATCTGAGTTTAAAGGGATACGTAATGCCAACATTTTTTTTCGTGTCTTGCCTCACTCACAAGCAGATAGACACCATCCTTTCGACTGTGCGTGCAGTAACAAGGGGGATAGAGCCGTATCGCCTGTAATTAGCTTAGCTCAAACGCTGGAAGTGCATAGGTAGTGTTAGCCTGCCTCCTACGTAAGCCGAAATCAGCAGTCAGAAGCCGATTTCATTTTAGCTCTAAACTCTGTAAATATATCACTTTATCAACATTTCAAACATTTTTTGGCGAGAAAGTAGCCGTTTAGATCAGCAGTGTGTTGTTAATTTGTCTAAATACCAGCTGTTTACAATTTTGTTCGGACGAATTCGGCGCTACTCAAGCTAGCCGTTGTGACAAATGCACTTCCTTGCACCCTTTACATCCAATGACGATCTATGACGATAGAATTTGTGCTTTTACTT
Organism: Trachurus japonicus; assembly: GCF_045865225.1. NCBI lineage: Eukaryota > Metazoa > Chordata > Actinopteri > Carangiformes > Carangidae > Trachurus > Trachurus japonicus. The sequence goes on from NC_140929.1 coordinate 18,683,061, forward strand.
TGAAATAGGAAGCTAACCTACCCTCGATGTAGCTAGCTTGAACCAAAATAAACCGTCTTTGCTTGAACCCTCCGTTTTGACCGATCTCGTCCCGTTACCGACATTTGACCACTCAAGATGCCTTACCGGAGAGTTTTGTCAGCTCTGAGACGAAGATCGGTCCGTTTAGAGTTGCTGAAGACTGTCTCTAATGACTTTAGGTGGAGGTAGGCTAACACTACCTATACACTTCCAGCGTTTGAGCTAAGTTAAAATTACGGGCGATACGGGCTCTCCCTTGTTACTGCACGCACAGTCAAAAGGATGGTGTCTATCTGCTTGTCATGGACTCGGGAGTGAGGCAAGACACGTAAAAAAAAAATGTTGGCATATCCCTTTAATGCAACTGTGTGTGTGTGTGTGTGTGTGTGCAGGAGGGTCCGGCGTTCCGGTACACCAACAGCGAGGTGACGGTGCAGCCCAGTCCCTGTCTGAGCTACAGAATCCCAAGGGACTTTGTGGACCTGTCGACCGGAGAAGACGCCTACAAACTCATCGACTTCCTCAAACTGGTAGGACGTGTGAAAGCAAACTGGCCCTCAGGTTTTAGTGTGGTGGAGAAGCTCTTCTCTTGGCTTTTCAGTAACAATTACACAAAGAAACGGCATCAATGCCTCTGATATTGTAATGAGAATGACAGTAATAATGGTGGAACATTACAAGTGGATTAACTGGACTGAACACCACAATTTATGAATAAAATTCCTTCTATAAGTTAAACCTTAAAGGGATAGTTTTGGAACATTTTGGCAAATTGGCCCATTGCCATAATCCCTAGTAGTCCCTAATAGTCATAGCAGTAGGTTCGTTACCTTTAATTGTCGATGCAAGCTATTTTTAGAACGGCGGAGCAGAGCCGCAAGCTGCTCAGAGCTACGCTACGGAGGCTAATGGGATTTCTTGGTTTCTCTCATCAAATTCATCAAATACACAATCTGGTGGACAAGTTGTGACCTGCACATTCACCACGCTATGAGATAATAATGGGACGTTACGAAACAGAGTTGTTTTCGAGGCAAATGCAGAGACTGCTTGCCTAAAAACTGCCCCCGACGGGAACGTGCATCAGCGGTTTTGCATGAATTGACCTCGAAAACAACAGCTTGCAACGACAATTAAAGGTAACAAACCTATTCCTAAAACTATAGGGATTATGGCAATGGGCCAATTTGCTAAAATGTTGAACTATCCCTTTAAGATCTGTAAATACATTAAGTTTTCATCATGTCTGTCACCACCCAGTTGAAAGGCAGGAAAAAATCTGGAATCTGGATCACACATGACTCTTTGAGATAAAACTATTTTTTAAATATAATTTATTATATTTATTATAGATTTGATAATATACAGTATTTATTAAATAAACAATATTTTTATATAACATTTATTTAACATAATAAAATGAAGTATGCAGTCGGTTCAGAGATAGTGACTGTCCAGGCACCTATACATAGACATCAGTATGTGTGAGCAGTCACCATCACTTCCAATGAACCACTCTCCAGACCCCAACAACCAGGAAATTGGTTTGGAGACGTGTGAACAGTCACCACCCACCAGAACTCATATCAGGATTATTATAGAATGTGAGAATATTAGTATACAGTATATATAGAATATAGTCCACGGCCAAACATAAGAAGAAGAATTTCATCTGATAGAGGATGTGTCTTTTTTTCTCTCTCTCTCTCTGCAGAAGAGGAGTCAGCAGGAGGAGTCGGAGGAAGAAGAGGAGGAGGAGGAAGCGGAGAACGCTCCACAGTGACACACTTCCCCTCCGACCTGAGGAGTAGCTGCTAGTGTCAACAGTCCCCCTATATAATCGTTTTCTGCATGAAGTGACTCCTCTGCCTCTATCCCGTTAGAGCTCATTCTGTGGTGTTTCCTGTCCCGGTAACAGTACGAGGCGTACTGGAATCTCCTCATCAGCTCTCTCACTTTAGTTTAATGGAACGTGTTAAATGAACGGATCGTGCTAACGACTCTGAGGATTCATTTTCTGTTGACTTGTTCTCTCCCTCCTGAGAGCTGAGTTGTCGGTGGGAATGTTCTCCGGGAGACACACACGGGGGGGAGTGGGTGTGTGTTCAGCAACACTGTAAAATAATGCCTGCTTTTATACTTTAAAATTAAGTCTGTATGTTATTGTCAGAATTTGTCAAACACACACACACACACACACACACACACACACACACTTCTCTGTACTCTGAGGCTGTGACAGATGTCTTCATTTAACACTGAAGTTGTTCATCACTGAGCCATTGTTAATTTTCATTCAGAGCCCGCTGCCCCTCCAGCCAATTTGCCCAGAGTAGTTTAGACACACTCATTGCTCTGAGACGCTCGGGGCTCTTTTCAAAGTCCTGTTTTTCCCATCATGCATCACTGTAGACTGTTGCTCCCGAAAAAACCATTAAATTTTTTTGTCGTGTATCGACTCGGCTGTCAGTCTGGTGGGTGCCGTAAACTAGCACATTAGAAATTGATTGTGCTTTTATGTAAGCTCTCATTACGCTGGGAGCTAAATGAGTGTGCACGCATCACGGCGCAGGGGGTTTGTTATGGGTTTTTCTTTCCTTCAGAAGACTGAATGCAATTACGGGAAGATGGAAAGAGCTGGTGGTGTAGCAGTTATGGCTCCCTAGGTGAAGTTGTGTACCAGGCACATTTTGTGGGCAAAGTTTCATATTAATTATCATCGTGACAATGAAATCTGCCTCTGAACACACCATCCAGACCGGGAGGTGATGTCCTGACTTGACCTGTGCTGGACTATGAGACGCACCGCTCAGGGACAGCTCTACACCGGGGCTAGGGGGTCAAAAATATGTGTAGCCCCAGTTAAGCCCCTCAAGTATTTCATTTTATATTTTAAAATACATAACTTTTTTTTAGGTTGAAAAACATTTAAAACTTCACAAGTAGCCATTCTGTTCCAATCCAATCCCCTGTGCCTACTCCATTGACTGGTGTACACTACAACCTGTGTGTGTGTGTGAGGGGACAGGTGAAGGGAGGGGAGGGGGGAGTCTTTTTTTATTCTTGCACATTAGGCTTAGGCTAGCTAGCTTACAGTCCGTTGCAATGGATCGTTTTGTGAGGAGATGTGAAAAATGAATCTGAGAGAGGAACTCGTGAGCCAGGACTTGAAGGAGCACCAGAGCAGTCCATTATGTGTTATATAAATTTATCCACCTTTACATGTATTGATCTTTTGCCGGCTTCCTTGTAAACAAATGCAAAAGCACCAGACTTGCATAGTTAATTAATAATTGAAGTCATGAAAATCAATTATTTTCTTAGCACCCCCACGTATCGGCCAAGCCCCCCCTTAGCACTGGGAGAGAAAAAATCCTGGAGCCATCCCTGGGGGACACCGTTTTTGGCATTTAAGAGAAACGCAAACATCTGACCAGTGAGACTACATGCAAAGTAAGGGCAACAAAAAAAGGATTATATAACATTACTCACAAAAGTTTAAATTTGTGGAAAATGTAAAAAGTTCCTGCTACAGTGATATTATATCATGAAAGTAGGGCCTTTAAGTAGAAGTATGGGATGGTAATCTCTTCATTTCAAATAATGTATTGAAACAAAAGCTAACAACAGTGAGTGTACCACAACAAAACATGTCAATGTGTCGTCACGTGTTGTCATGTGACAAAAGGACGTCCACTTCTCTGTCTTTCTGTGACCCTTCCAGTCTCTGTGTCTCTGTCCAACCTGCTGATGACACTCTGAGCTCAGTGGACACTTCCCTCCGACACAACATCCCATCGTCTGAAGTGGACATGTCCAGGTACTGTTGATGGATTGTTGGGTGTGGTCTGTTTCAAATACAAACTGACATTGAACCAGAAAAGTTAGTGGTGGATTCATGGATCAGACACTTGTGTTTTTTGTGGTTAGTCACCCCAGAGAACAGATTAGAGAACAGCATGTTATGTGATAATACTGAAACATTGAACAGCTGAATATCTGCATTTAGAAAAGGTCACCTTTATACATCTTTCTTACTTGAAGAGCCAACAGAAACATGAGAATACACTGTAAAAGAACTTGATTACAGTTGCAGCGAGAGGCTGGTAACGTCTTGCTTTCATTTTACTAAACCCCCCCCAAGAAAAAAAAACAGTTGTACCCCACAGTGCCACCTCCACCCCACCCCCAAATTGATCTGTCCGCCCCTGATATTCTCTTCTCTCCATCCTTTGCAAATGGGGTGTTTATCTTTCATCAGGGAGAGGGGGGTCAGACTTGCTGACTCAGTAGAGGATGAGGATGAGGGGGAGGAAGGGTTGAGAGAGGGATGAGGGGAGGTGTGAGAGCAGAGGAGCTTCCCTTGGCTGCTGCTGAGGAAGAGCTGCAGTAGTTTGCAGCCGGAATACTCATGAGCTGCTGAGGCTGCAACACATTGTCCTCCCCCTCCCTCCCCCTGTCTGTGTCTCCCTACAGTATTACACACACATAATAAGGCCAGAAGTCGAGTTGTGAGTGTGTCTGTTGTCTGTCAGTGTGTGTCTCTGTGTCTGTGTGTTATGGTCAGTGAGCAGCCAGCCCTCGCAGCTGTCAGTCCGGGGGATCAGTGCTTCTCTGCAAACAGAAACTTTGTAATCCAGATGTAATGCGGGTGGGTTGAGCCAGGTGAACGCGCAGCAGTGAAGGGTCGCTGCTCATCCACGTGCACGCCTTTTGTGCTGCTTGTATGATGCTTGTCGGCAAATTGGCGCATTGCGAATTTACCGCTACCACGTCCTGGCCAGACCCCCACCCCCACTACATACACACTGACAGAGACACACACCTCTGATGCAGGAATCCCATCCCATCAGCCTCTTTCTACTGCTTTAACAACACGCGCTGCCACAATAAGACTCGGTTTCTGTGTTAATTATAGATTGATTAGACTTAATAGTGGGACACGGGGGTTGGTGACAGGTGATGCTGTCGGTGGAGAGGTGGGGGCAGCCGACGTGCCAACGGCAATTAACTGCGTTTAGAGACAGTCGCAGGTGGCAGCAGGTCCGCGGTCTAGCTCAACATGCGCAACCAGCGTAGAACAGGAAATAACTGGTACTGGCTTCAAAGTAAAAGCACAATCGTTTTATAAAGTGAAGCAAATTGCCCAACTGGGAGATTGTAAATTAGATCTAGATAGATAGATAGATAGATAGATAGATAGATAGATAGATAGATAGATAGATAGATAGATTTTGTTCGTCATAATAGTATGCCTATTTATTTTGTTAAATCAATAATCACTAGAATTTTCTATGGTTTTACAGCAAATATTTCAAACAGCCCAATTAAATATCCTAATGCAGTGGTTCCAAACCTTCTTTGGCTTGTGACCCCATTTTGACATCAGAAATTTGAGGCGACCCTGCAATCACATCATGATGACGTGAAATTTCTGATGTCAAAATCATCATGTGATCACAGCCGTCAATCAAGATGCGCCAGCTCAGATATTTTTATAAGCTGCATTTTATTTAAACTTGATTTATATTAGAGAAAGTGAAGGTGCCTAATCAGAATTTTAAAAAGAATGATTACTTCAAAAAATATTTTTTATTAGCCCTCTATGGCATGACTTTTTATTTTTTGGGGAAAAAAATATTTCACCCCATTTTTTGGGAGCTTGGAGGTCCCTGATAACATATCCATCATAAAATCTGCCCCCCCCCCCCGAATCAGATTTGGGTTTGTTGCCTCAACATTGTGCTATAAGGGTCCTAAAAGTCCGAGCTTTTTATGTGATTATGATTAGTGTTATACAAGTAAAACTAATAGTATATTCATAGAAAACAACTTTATTTTTGACATTTTGTGTGTCTGTGTGTGTGTGTGAGAGTGTGCGCACATACGTGTGTGTGTACCTCTGTTGTGTGTGTGTGTGTACCTCTGTAGTGTGTGTGTGTGTGTGTGTACCTCTGTAGTGTGTGTGTGTGTGTGTGTGTACCTCTGTAGTGTGTGTGTGTGTGTGTACCTCTGTAGTGTGTGTATGTGTGAGAGTGTGCGCACATACGCGTGTGTGTACACCTCTGTAGTTTGTTTGTTTGTGTGTGTGTGTGTGTGTGTGTGTGTGTGTGCGCCTCTGTAGTGTGTGTCTATGTGTGTACTTCTGTAGTGTGTGTGCATATGTAGTGTTTGTGTATGTACCCCTGTAGTATGTGTGTGTCTCTACCTCGGTAGTGTGTCACTGTGTACCTCTGTTGTGTGTGTACCTCTGTTGTGTGTCAGTGTTTACCTCTGTTGTGTGTGCACATCTGTAGTGTGTCAGTGTGTACCTCTCTTGTGTGTACCTCTGTAGTGTGTCAGTGTGTACCTCTGTTGTGTGTGCACCTCTGTAGTGTGTCAGTGTGTACCTCTGCTGTGTGTGCACCTCTGTAGTGTGTCAGTGTGTATCTCTGTTGTGTGTGCACATCTGTAGTGTGTCAGTGTGTACCTCTGTTGTGTGTGCACCTATGTAGTGTGTCAGTTTGTACCTCTGTTGTGTGTGCACCTATGTAGTGTGTCAGTTTGTACCTCCGTTGTGTGTGCACCTCTGTAGTGTGTCAGTGTGTACCTCTGTTGTGTGTGCACATCCATAGTGTGTCAGTGTGTACCTCTGTTGTGTGTGCACCTCTGTAGTGTGTCAGCGTGTACCTCTCTTGTGTGTGTACCTCTGCAGTGTGTCAGTGTGTACCTCTGTTGTGTGTGCACCTCTGTAGTGTGTCAGCGTGTACCTCTCTTGTGTGTGTACCTCTGTAGTGTGTCAGTGTGTACCTCTGTTGTGTGTGCACATCTGTAGTGTGTCAGTGTGTACCTCTCTTGTGTGTACCTCTGTAGTGTGTCAGTGTGTACCTCTGCTGTGTGTGCACCTCTGTAGTGTGTCAGTGTGTACCTCTGTAGTGTGTCAGTGTGTACCTCTGTTGTGTGTGCACCTATGTAGTGTGTCAGTTTGTACCTCTGTTGTGTGTGCACCTCTGTAGTGTGTCAGTGTGTACCTCTGTTGTGTGTGCACCTCTGTAGTGTGTCAGTGTGTACCTCTGTTGTGTGTGCACCTCTGTAGTGTGTCAGTGTGTACCTCTGTTGTGTGTGCACATCTGTAGTGTGTCAGTGTGTACCTCTGTTGTGTGTGCACCTCTGTAGTGTGTCAGTGTGTACCTCTGTTGTGTGTGCACCTCTGTAGTGTGTCAGTGTGTGCCTCTGTTGTGTGTGCACATCTGTAGTGTGTCAGTGTGTACCTCTGTTGTGTGTGTACACCTCTGTAGTGTTTGTTTGTGTGTGTGTGTGTGTGTGTACACCTCTGTGTGTGAATAAAACACACCGGCCCATAAAATATTCTTGTATCTACCTCCTGTATAGTTAATAGATAAAAGTAAAGTCAAAAACATGATTATGGTCATTATTTACAACTAAGAACATATCAACACTGTATATTGATATTGCCTGAACAAAAGTGCCCTAACTGCACAGTGTTGCCCTGAGGCAACGAATGAAAAAACACAGTTTTAGAATATAAATAATGCCAAAATAAGTGTTAAAATGATCAAAAATACTCCTTTACATGTTCATACACATGCATATATTTTTTATTTTAAGTTACTGCTAATTTAAACATGTTAAAAAGTGATATTCAACTGACCAATTTTTGGCAATGTGCACGCTGCGGGTCTGCTTCCTGAAAAGGCTGCCCCCCCCCTCAGAGACAAGGTCACATGCACTTCAAAACCACTTATTATTGGACATAGACATGTCTGGAGATATTTTAAAACATTTCCCCCCAAAAAAAGGTTAAAGAAGGTTCCAATTAGGCTACTAGACATTTCAGACGACTCTATTTGATTTCCAGGCGACCCCATGTGGGGTCCCGACCCCAAGGTTGAAAAACACTCTGATTAATTGGCTTACTTTGTGTGTGTGTGTGTGTGTGTGTGTGTGTGTGTGTGTGTGTGTGTGTGTGTGTGTGTGTGTGTGTGTGTGTTACACATATTTCACACATGTTTCCAGTGTCTTGCTATTTTTACATTTCAGCTTCTTATTTCATGTTTCTGTTACTGTTTCTGTTACTGCAAGTTTGCAGTGCAAATCTGAAAATCTAGAGGCTATCCTATAGCCTATTATAATCATTAGGCCTTGTAGTGGAAAAAACATATTTAATTGGACATCCAACGTGCACCTTTATTATATAAATGAAAAGGCTTATATTATGAAAGTTGAGACAGGAAGTGGTTGCACCTCACGGTAACATTGACGGCTTCTGTCCAGACGGCCGGAGAGGAGAAAGGAGGAGTGGGGAGGGGGGGAGAGGGAGAGGAGGGAGAGAGAAAGAAGAGGAGGAGGGAGGCAGCAGGGACACGGGAACCTGCAGGAGGACTCACATGGTCCTGCTGCAGCGGAGCTCACACCACCGGGACTCTCAGATCCTCTGGCGCTCAGCTCGGCTTCCTCCTTTAACAAACACTCTCCCCGTTTTTTTTGTTTGTTATTATCGTCCTTATTCCGCATCCTTTCCTCCCGCAGCCCAGTGTCGGTCGGACTCGGGCCGGTAAAACAGCGCCATGGCTCGGGAGAACGGAGACACCGGCAGAGGAGAGGCGTGGAAAAAACAAGTCGACGAAATCAAGAAGATTTTTGATTTTAAAGAAGTGCTGGGAACGTGAGTAACACGAGGCTTTTCGCTAACTTCACCTCTCTGATATCCCATAATATTCCCACCGGGATTGATTGTACATGTGCGGCTCCAGTGAGTTTACAGTGACCTTACTTCACTTACTGGCAGTGTTACTGTATTGTAATGATGTTCCCATAGGGACTGGAAATCTGCTTCAGCACCGACCTCACACACCTGGGACCTGAACGCTCTTCTACTGTCTTATTGTAGTGTTGCTACCGTCAGGTGTGTGACACAGGGGGCTTCTCTCCTGTGGGGCTGCTGCTTTCTGCTTTCTGCTGTTACTGTTGCTAATGATGCTCTGGCAGGCAGCACTGTGATGCATTAGTACAGCGGTCCTGTGACTGTGTCTGTTGTGCCAAGTCAAGTGAATACTGACTGACTGACTGACTGACTGACTGCTCCTGACGGCCAGTGGTAGTGACTTCATGACATCAACATCACACTCATCCAGCAGGCTAATTTAATCACTATTTAAAATATTCATTGATTTATTGTAACTTACAATCCTTTACAGACCATTTTCATTTTAATAAATTGTCATGATGTAGCAACTATTACTTTCAGAGTTAGTCCCAATCTGTTACTTTTAGCAGTAGATAGATAGATAGATAGATAGATAGATAGATAGATGGAATTCATTAGATCTTGCTCTGTTATTCTTAAAATCTGAATCAGAAGTATTTGCTAAAACATGCTATGTTACAGATATCTTCATATATCCTATATACTGTACATACATAGTTATTTACATGCCATTTACATTGAATTTGTACAGTTTGCTTTATATACTGAATTGATTAGCCTATTTCTTATAAAGATAATAGCATTGGCTAACTAGTTATTTGGAACTCATTCTCCTTCACTTTTAACATGAGCTAACCATTTAAGCCTGTTATCCATTACGGTCAGCATTGACATCTTGTTACTTTTATTTTTACTTTTCGATTTCAATTACTGTGTGACCATTTATCCAACACTCTATTAATGTGGTTATGAAGTCCTTGTGAATATCTATCTATCTATCTATCTATCTATCTATCTATCTATCTATCTATCTATCTATCTATCTATCTATCTATCTATCTATCTATCTATCTATCTATCTTCTAGACAAAATGATTTCAGTTTGCTTCCCAACCTTTGCAGCAGCATTAATCTATTCCAGAAGTGTGTGGTAGTGAACAGTGACCCTGTTGTGTCTCTTTCAAACTCTTATGTCACGATTAATATTCCAACATGCCGTAAACCTCCGACAGTCAGTCTCTGTCAGTGTCTGTTTTCCTGCTGTGAGAAACAGCCTGGGTCTGGTTGGACTGGCGCAGCTTTGGGGGCCGACACATGGGGTGGATGCAGATTGGGATTAACTGTGCAGGGATTAGAAAAACTTCCCCTGAACAGAGGGAAGTTCAGTCACGTTGTGTAATGACAAAAGATGGACAACTCGCTGGCTTGAAACGCACAGACACACACTCAGTCAGGATGCAGGCTGCAGGACCCAATGATCCGAGTCGGCCATGTTGCAGCCACACATTAACCAGAGCTGCTGACGGATCTTTGAACCTAATGCATCAGCAGAAAAGGGGACGGGGCGGGGATGAGTGAATGTGATGGAGGGGGGGGGATTCTCGATTAGCATGGAGCAGCGGGATGAGGAAGAGGAGGAGGAAGAGGAAGAGGAGAGGTGGTTCCAGTGTCTCCAAGTGTTGTGATGAAGCACAAAGCCACAAGCAGCTCCACTGAACTAGATGTGTAGATGACACTGACTGATACACAGCTCAGGGTGGACAACAGACCTTCACCACCAGCAGTGTTGCGTTCAGGTGCAGCAGCACATGTCGGATAAGCCATGTTGGCCACGTTACTTTAAGAAAGTAATTAGTTATAGTTACTTTCCCCAAAAGTAACTGACATTTCTACATTATAAAAGGGAGTAATTACCGGGGCGGTGCGTTGCGCAGTGGTTAAAGTGTTGTTAAAGTTAAAATGTATAGGAAACACTGCATGTCTCTAAAACTTATCATGCAGGTTTCCAGGAATGGATGCCAAGTACCCTACTCATTTCAATGTAACAATTGCTGATGGGAACCAGTATCAAAAAGGAAAAAAAGATCATGGACTTCATGATCAATTACCATGGCAACGATCGAAGCTTCGATTTTTTTGGGTCAGCCCTAATAATAATCCTCCATGTCCTTTACGATCTAGCCTTGTGCACCACTTAAAGGAATAAAACCATTTGTACTGACAAGACACTGTACAAGACAATAATGACAGCTTTTGGTGTGAACGTACGGCCTATCACTCGGTTGTTAAAGGGCTGTGTGTCGGCTTTTCTGATTGGTGCTTTGAGAGCGTGCCGATTAACCTGTTTTGGGTCCAAATTGGCTGATAATGATCGGCAGCTGATCAATCGGAGCATCCCTATTAGTTCCAGATAAACGTCTTTTTTCGACTAGTTGCACTGTTAGTAACACCAGTATTTATAACGCAGTTATTCCCATCACTGCTGATAAGTAAAACTTAATTTAGTGTGTTACTTTGCATTTATGTTAGTTTGGAACAATCTCAGTCAGAGAGTATTTTGACTTGTTGACAGAAATGTAAATGGTACAAATTCATGTATTGCTTATAGTGATGGTGGAAAAGTACATATTTTAGCATTAATTTTGATTTTATGTAGCATAAATACTGGAAGTTGCAAACAGTCTTCTTCACAGCGTCCATGTTGTGTCTGATTTAAGAGCACATGGACATGCTGGAGTCAGAAGACAACCTTCCAGCTCTGGACGTGGGACTGTCCGAGGAGCACGTGAATGCAGCAGCGCTGCAGTTTGGCTGTTCCTGCGTCAGCACTTTGGAGCTGACATAGAAACATTGTGTGCGGTTTGTGCTGACAGGAAGTGATGTCACCGACTTGATGCGGACCCATCATGTTTTGCCTCCTCACAACGGATCACTGTCGCTCCTGCCGGCCAGTGTGTGTGTGTGTGTGTGTGTGTGCACACGCATGCCCTTACTCACCTCTTCTGCTTAGGGTCTTAATGCCCTTCAGTGTGTGTCCCCAAACACAGGATTAATCTCACCAGTCTCAGCACATGCTGGCTGGGTTATGTGTGTGTGTGTGTGTCACGTGACCATGATCGTTTGCAGTCATGTACATGAGGCTCTCCTCGGTGTCTTATTACCCTCTCCTGGTCAGTGTTCTGTGTGTGTCCCTGTCGCCCACTATTCAATAATTCAAAACCAACAGGAGTGTGTTCTTTTTTTGTGTGTGTGTGTGTGTGTGTGTGTGTGTGTGTGTGTGTGTGTGTGTGTGTGTGTGTGTGTGTGTGTGTGTGTGTGTGTGTGTGTGTGTGTGTGTCTCAGTGTGTTTGTGAGGTTCAGGTAGACAGCTCTTAACACGAAGGATGATAGAGAGAACAGGTGCAAAGCAGACAGAAATGTCCTTGTTTGCAAATGTAACTGGACTGTTCCTTAACATGTTAAAGGGATAGTTCAACATTTTGGCACATTCGCCTATTGCCATAATCTCTAGTCTTAGGAGTAGGTTCATTACCTTTAATTGTCAGTGCAAGCTGTTTTTAGATCGGTGGGGAACGCAAGCTGCTCACGAATCGGTACTTTCACCTTTCCCCCAAAACTCATCAAATGCACAATGCCAAAATGCTCTCGTGAAGAATCTGCACATTTGCTATGAAATAGTAACATTTATATGAAGCAAATACAGTACTCTGAACTACTTGCGTTTTTGAAATCACATCACCGTCGTGTCTGGAATGTAGTTCCGACTACGCATTTACCTCGAAAACAACTCTGTCTCGTAATGTTCCGTTATTATCTCATAGCGTGGTGAATGTGCAGGTCACAACTTGTCCACGGGAGTGTTCTGGAGTTGTTGGATTGTGTTTTTTTGGGTTTAAATATATTTTTGGGGCTTTTTTCACTTTTTAATTGACAGGATAGTTGAGAGAGACAGGAAATGGGAGGCAGAGAGGAGGGGAATGACACGCAGGACAGGACCGCTTGGCTCGGGATTCGAACTAGGGCCGCCTGCAGTGAGGACTATAGCCTCAACACATGGCGCGGGTGCTCTACCAACTGAGCTAAACACCGCCCCAGCTGGATTGTGTATTTGATGAGTTTGATGAGGGAATGGCGAAAGTACTGCTTGCCTTGTCAGCTCACGTCTCTGCCGCCGATCTAAAAACAGCTTGCACCAACAATCAAAGGTAATGAACCTACTCCTAAGACTAGGGATTATGGCAATAGGCAAATTTGCCAAAATGCTGAACTACCCCTTTAAGGTGTGGGTCAGCGGTGGGTGGTGGAGTCTAAAATCTTGGTGGTGTCAGGTCCGATCTCCGCTCCTACAGAAGGAGAAGGTGTGTGTTTGTGAGACAGAGACAGAAAGTCAAGTGGCAGTGACGCTGATGCATTGTTGGAACGTCACTGTGCCATCTAGGGCACGCTGCCCTTAATTGATGCTCTACTTCCCTGCTGCTGGGACTGTTCTCGTCACTGTTTCTGGGACTGCAGAGCCCCCCCCCCCCACCTCCCCCCTTCATGTCTTTATGTCATATACCTCCCTGTGTGACCCCCGTGTTCAACTCCAACAGGCTCCTGTTCTCACCGTGGACGCTTTAAACTTTCTCCTCTTCATCCCTGATATAAATATCATCTTATAAATAGAACAAAGGACGATTGTTTGCAATGTGACAAAAGCAACTTCATGGAGCAGCCCACTGAGTGTGTGTGTGTGTGTGTGTGCTCCCTTCATCTCTTTGTTTTGCGAGTTGTTTATGGCTTGTCCGTCTGTCCCATCCTCGTTACCATGCTGTCTCAGTAACACCTTGACAGAACTTTTTCAGGGACAATCTGATGAGATTTTTGTGTCAAAAGTGAAGCTGAGTTTTAACCTCAAATCACATTAAAGACTAGGGATGATACCGAATTCGGTACTTTTATTGGTACCAACTGATTCCTACGGTAATCCCGAGTATTGATTCACATAAAATCACACGATACCACAATTTGGCACCTGAACGCACCCTCATGTCTGTGAGATAGTGGACCACATCTGACTAACCCGACTGGACACGCTGGTTCAAGCCAAAAATACATACAAATGACTCGGACAACTCATTATGACAGCTTAGCTTGTTTACACCCAACCATAACAATCAAATTCAAATTCATAAGTTTTAACATTTTTTTTTTATAAACAAAATTACTTTAATTACCACAAGTGGGCACAAAAAAGTACTGAAAACAGGTGCCGTTGCATACCGGTACCGGTTCCCAGGAACCAGGTGTCGATACCGTATCGGTTTAAATGTGAAAGGAACCAATCCCTACTCAAGACTTGACATTTCAATGGTGAGAAACTGTCACACATTAATTGGATGACTGTGGATAAAAGGGGATGTGACCTGGAACTAGTCTGGTGCTGGAGACAGACGACCATGAGGAGGTGATTCCATCTCCTCAGTCTATGATGAGCTGTGACTGGCGGCTGCTGGTGTTGTCAGGAAAAATTCTAATCCATCACAGTTTGGTGTTTTTTTAAATGGCTGAGGTCTCACTGCTGAGCTTCTCCACATCTCATCCTCTGATGGATTTTTCTTCATTGTATGGAGCTTTGCTCGTTACATAACAGATTAAAACAGGTGACCCATCTTCACGACAAGTGAACTGAAGACTGGAAGATGATCCCAAAGCTTTGATGGAAAAAAGTGAGTGGGACTTGGCTTAAGATTTTGTCAACCTGCTGTTTCCACAGTGAAGTTTGATGATCATGACAGTTTTGTTACAATGTGGTCTGATGTAGAGGGAAACAGAGCGGTCAGATAGATCTGTGCTGTGGTCAGATTAAGGGTGTATTTAAACATATGGCTCGTTTGGTTTGATCAGATTTTGTTGCATTTTTCTTTTGGGTCATTTGCGTTCTCTCATTGGTCAGAAATCTTATCCGGAAGGAGGAGGAGCTACCCTGGGAAAAACAAAAACCATGGAACATCAGCAGTGTGTGGCTGGTTTGTTTTTCTGAATCAGTTGTGTCAGTTGCTGAGTTGATTACATTGTAACTGCAAACAAACCGCTCCAGGGCTTGAATGGAAGTGAGCCGAGACCAGACCAGACCGCCCCTTCTTGGTGATCTGGGCCTGTTTGTTTTATCCCACATCTGACCAAACAAACCAGTCTTTGGGGTTAAACGCTCCCCGTTTCGGAAGAATTGCTGTGAACAAGCCAGGTCTAGGCTGTATCCACACCACAACTTTTTTGTTTCAGAACACATCCCTTTGCTATGTTTCCCCTGATGTCCACACTGGGTTTTCTAGCAATGAGCTACTGGGACACTCACTCCAAAATATCAACTGTCTCCACCACAGACGTTTATTAGAAGGCAGGTCTTTCTGTTTGATGGATAGTTGGTTAGTATGTAAGTATTGTTTCAGATGATGCTCTTGCTCTTCCCTGCAGTTCCCAAGCAGCAGGGAAACGGTTGGCTCAGTAGACTGTGGCTCTGCATTCCCCTGAACAGTAATGAAAATATCATCAGTCAGTCAGTCAGTCAGTCAGTCAGTCAGTCAGTCAGTCAGTCAACATACTTCTTCTCTGCTCTGTTCCATCTCCGTTGTACATGCCGTAGCAATTAGCTCCCATTCGAGTCAACCAGAGCTTTTTCTGTCTTAGTTCCATCACAGCTCCAGCAGTCCCATAGAAATATGCAGTAGGTCTATTCTTGACTGATTATGCATCAATCCACGTTGACTAGATCTCTGGACCAACATCAGATTGTAAAATCATGACCCGTCAGCACAGGCAACACGTTGTCGGTCAGAGGGTCCCACAGGTAAAGCCTGGTTTATGCTTCTGCGTCGCGGCGACGGCGTAGCTACGGCGTCTATGCGGAACCCTACGCCGACCCTATGGCGTAGCCGGACGTGCACCTCCAAAAAATCCTGACTACACGTCGCGTTGATGCGCCACGATGCGAACCGTAAGGACTATGATTGGTCCGTTCAGAACATCAGTGTGGTAAATTCACCCATTCAGCCTCAACTGGTCGGACAGACCACCTCCACAAACGTGTTCTTCGTCGCCTGCGCTTCAACATTTGCAATAAAAGCATTTGTTTTTCAGTTGCCATTGTTTACTGTGACAAGAAGCAACAAGTTCCCTGACGAAAACCAAGGAATCCGATATGAGCCCCCCAAAACAACACGAAGACACAGCCACACACCCCTAGTGGCTTGGCGGTAAATTGCAGAGCAACGCGTTCCCTCAACGCAGAACTTCGAATGCTCAATGACGGCGTAGGGTCGACGCCGTAGCTATGCCGTCGCCGCGACGCAGAAGCATAAACCAGGCTTACAGTTTTTCTCGATTGTTTACACACATTTTCTGAATGCATGCCTCATACTCTCAGAACTCTACACACAAATCCAAAAACACACACACAATGGGCAAAACCCTTAAAGCTATGGTATACATTTTGAAAGAGGATGAGAAAAATTTGAAAAAAGCACCTCTCACACACCCCCGCCCCTCCCCTCTGAGCTCGTATGGCCCGCCCCTCGGGACCTCCTCGCGACACGCCTCCCCCCCTCCCCTCACAGAGCAGAGCGGAGCAGGCAACAAGCCTGCTGCCTGCAGAAACCAAACGCGGCTTTGAATGCTGAGTAAAATGTCATATTCACAGTCACAACTTCCACAATAAAACCAAAGATTACCTGTTCAACATAAACTCAGCACCGCCGCTGCAGCCTGGGTCTCTCTGCACCGCGGCGCCACGGAGCTCCAGGCCCCGACTCTTCCTGCTCCTCTTCCCCAGACACAGCACCCTGTCCTGGGTCACCCAGCGCCAAGAGTCTCCCTGTAGCATGAGGCTGTGCTCGGCGCTAGCCCACTAATACCGCCTCGTTACCGGCAGCTGGTGCACAGCGGTGGCATCGCGGCTGGCGCCGCCGCTGTGCACCAGCTGCCGGTAATGAGGCGGTGCCAGTACCGTCGTCGCCGTCCCCGGCAACGGGACCGCGGCGACCGCTGGTACGAGCAGCGCCGCCATTAGCAACCATTAGCACAGCCTCATGCTACAGGGAGACTCCTCGCGCTGGGTGACCGGCCACAGGGTGCTGTGTCTGGGGAAGAGGAGCAGGAAGACCGGGGCCTGGAGCTCCGCGGCGCCGCAGTGCAGAGAGACCGGTCAGGCTGCGGCTGCCTGCGGCTGGAAGCAGCTGTGTGTCGGGGAGAGGAGGAAGACCAGGAGCTCAGCAGGGCCGCGGTGTGCAGGGTGCAGAGCACCCCGGTCAGGCTGCGGCTGCGGCTGGAAGCGGCTGTGTGTCGGGGAGAGGATCAGGGAGACTCGACGCAGCACTGGTACCGGTAATACGGGCAGCAACACATTCTGTGCTTCTGTACTGTGCTTCTCTGAATCCTAGTGGGGCTTTTTTTCGGCAGACCGACCGGGGGTGGGGGGCAGCAGGTGCTGAATTGGTGGGTTCATGTGTCTGTGGCTGAGCAGAGCGGTTACAACTACTTGTAGTTTCTAAGCGGAGGGGGTGGGGACGAGGCGGGTCGAGGAGGAGCAGGCGAGACGAGGGGATTGGACGGAGGGTATGAGCCAGTGGGAGCCGGACGGGGCGCGCGGCGCCCATTTGTCAATTTCTATGCAGGCCCACGGCTGATAGACTGAATGGATTTTTTTGGTTCTTTTTGCTATTTATATTGTGTATATCGGACCACAGGACCATAATCACTGTATAAACGATGTTAATAATAATTACCAATGCTCCAAATCGTAGACCATAGCTTTAACTTCTCCTGCAAAATGAAACTTTACATTCAAAACAATGTTATTTATTCTCAAAATGCTATTTTAGTCTCAAATGACACACACAAACCATCATATGACTAGACATTTATAACAACTAGTTGAACACTGATGTGCTCAGTGTAAAACACTAGGATGAATGGAAAACACTTCTACTCCATTCCTCATAATGACTTAGGCTTTTTTTTTTACTGTAACTACAGACAGTACATAAATGTGTTGTAAAATTTTTAGGGCTGTCAAACGATTAATTTTTTAATCGCGATTAATCGCATTTTTTCCATAGTTAACTCGCGATTAATCTCTATTAAAAATATTATATATGGCGCTTTGGACTTTCAACACTCCAAAGTGTTATAATCTCTAGACAAACAACTTTTAGACCAGACCTAGTAGGCCTACCTAATCATAACACATGATGCATGAAACTCACACAGAATTGAAACGAATTGCATCCAGTGGAAATTGCCCTTTACTTTGCTACGTCTCTGCCTGGCCATGTGCATTTGTTGACAACAGACGAGGTCAAAAAATCAATACATCGCCACGTGCATTTGTTGACAACCGATGCCGTCAAAAAAATCAATACATGGCCATGTGCATTTGTTTACAACAAAGCCGTCAAAAAATCAATGGATGGAGCTGTGGATATATGTTAGACTGTGTATATTTGTGTAGCAACCAACTTGAAGGTGGCTTACCGCCACCTACTGGACTGGAGGTCCCACACTCCAGTCCTCCAGTCCAGCAGAGAGAGGACAAAATGGGCCGCGATTAAAAAATTTAATCGCGTTAATTTTTAATTAATCTCATCGCGATTAACGCGTTAACTCTGACAGCCCTAAAAATTTTAGAATATTGTTTTGATACTCAGAACACTCAAATACACCTTAACAAATGAAATGCGTGAAGACGCGACCGAGGTGGTCGTGTGACTATGCAGCCGTGCTGATGTGACCACAAAAGAAAAAAAGAAAGAGTTGGTCGGGGTCAGCTGATTTACGGCCGAACAATTTTGAAAGACTGAATACATAATTTTGACAAGATGAGAGTACTGTAACATGTAGCTCACCTAGTAGAGCAGCACTCTTTGTAGTCAAAGACTTTGTTCTAGTCTAGGTTCGAATCCCTCTATCAATATGCAATTTTGGTGATCAATGCATTTTCTTTTGTCATCATCATTATGATCACTGCTATATATGTGTGTGTGTTTGTGTTGTGTGGCCTCTCTGTTTGGTTTCTCTCTTTTTGGTGTCAGTCCATCACTGCCTGCTATGTTGCCCTTTTTTGCTAAAGCTCTGATTGCTAATTGTAAAACTGTGTGACAGGTGTTTACCCATGTGATGAGTCAGTGTGAATAGTAGGGAAAGTAACTTTAGAATTTTGAATAACAGTGTGTTACTCGTGAAAACAAGAGATTTTCTTCATGAAAATTGTGCCAAATGCAGAGAATTGTGTGTAGTGTTTTGAAAAAAGTGTGTTATAGAACTGCAAATTGAGTGTAAAGCAGGAATTGTGCTTGTAGTTTAGCAGATTTGGTCAAGGGAGTTGGTGCATGAGTTAGATGTTGAGGCCATTGTGTCTCAAGTACCAAAAATTGTGTGTAAACAATCGAGAAAAACTGTAAGAGGACGTCATGGAGGAAGAAAAATTAATCATGGAGGTGGAAAACTGCAACATTTCATGACACAACACTAGGGCTGCCACGATTAGTCGACTAGTCACGACTACGTCGACTATTAAAATCGTCGACAACTAATTTAATAGTCGATGCGTCGTTGTTTGTTTTTTTTTTAACTTTGTTTTTCTCTCAAAACTGCTGCGGCACCTTCCACACACGCACCCGCCGCCGCAGCCGCCCACCACACACACACATGCACTCACTCACTCAGTACACATAGGTGTTCTCTCTCTTTTCTCTCTCTACCTGTCTTGTCCCTCATCAAGCGGCACCGGTGTAGCCCCCCCGCCGCCGCCGCCGCCGCTCCTCTCCTCTCCCTCTCTCCTCTCTCTCTCTCTCTGTCATTTTAAATGAGAAGCGCTACTAGGAGCGGTAGCTACCGCTGCTCCATCGTTTTAAATCACGGACTGAAAAACAGCCGTTCGTCATTTAAAAATAAAATCGCGGACTTTGAGAGTCGGTGTTGGAGAATACTAGAACGTTACCGCGTCTGGTCACAGCGTCCTGGTCACGTAATGAGCGCTCATCTTAACGAGCAAGTCTTCTCTCCCGGCGTAAAACTACGTCAATATTTTCCGGTAGCTTCTCATCACAGTCTGCACCTTGCTGAGTTTGAGCTGCACCTCAGTTTCACTTGTTTTCATTTGACAGTTTCACACAGAACTTTCTGGTGGAGTCTTTCCATGTTTCTCCTTCTGTGACAGTAAAAAGGCACATTTACATTTTTTTCAGACAAGACGATTGTCTTATAAACTATTCGATTTTTTTTTAACAGAACGACTATTATTTACACTGAGCAAGTTATATTTGAATGATAAGCCTACCAAAACTTTATTATTGTGAACAATTCCTTAGTTTCAGGTGTCCACCTCATTTTATTTAAATGTAGCTATGTTTTTTTTTTTTTTAAAGTATATTTTTTTGGGGCTTTTATGCCTTTATAGATAGTACAGTTGAGACAGACAGGAAACGGGGAGGCAGAGAGAGGGGGGACGACACGCAGCAAATGGCGCCCGACGCGGGACTCGAACCGGGGCCGACCGCAACGAGGACTGTGCCTCTATACATGGGGCGCCCGCTCTAACCACTACGCCACGCGACGCTCCAAATGTAGCTATGTTTAATGCCAGAGACAAATGAAGGAAAGAAAAACCTAAAAAACCTTTAAGTATTTATTTTGGTGTTGTTTAGGCCAGTGCCTTATCCTTATTTTACTCAGCTGTTTGCACTTTATGCTACAGTTAAAGCTGCATATTTCATTAAATGTTTAATGAACTATCATCTTAATTGTCTATATACCTTAAACACTTCAAGCTGAAAGCTAATGATGGTATATAAGAGCAGCTGCATGCTGGTGCGATAATCTGTATGTTTTGCATTCAATTTACGTATGATCCGATTAGTCGACTAATCGAAAAAAATAGTCGGTGACTAGTCGACTATCAAAATAATCGTTTGTGGCAGCCCTACACAACACATTTGTCTACAAGAACACAAACAGAAAGTAAAAAAAAAAAAATCACTGAGGAAAAAGCAAAGTGATCTGTTGTTTACATTTTAATCTCACTTCATACACGGCTGTTATCACGATAGCTGTTAGTTCTGCTGTGATCTTGTGATCTCGGTTCTCCAGCTGCTCTGGGCTCTGGGGACGCAGTAGAGACACAACTTATCCAGTGGCCGGTGGTTTGCTCCATCAGTGGGAGCTTAACCACAACAGAGACGGAGTATGTGGAAAATAGGGGTCAGTCAGTCAGTCAGTCGGTCAGTTTTCTTTGCAATTACAGTGCTGTTGTGGCCCAGCCAAAAAATTCTGTTCATGTTTCTTGTGGGTTTTTTTTTCTGGTGGTGTTTTCTGGTTTCCAAAAGCTGAACCTCCAATCACCAGTGTGAATGAATGCCAAAACTACAGATATCAGATGAAACAGCACTGAAGTGGAACAATCCCTCCTGTGCTTCTACTGTTGTTGTGTTGATGGTTGATGACTCTGTTGGTGAGCTGTTATTATTGACATCACTGTTGACGTGGATGCTGTTGTCTTCTAGTTACAGAGAATGTTGTCAACACAGATTTTTCACTGAATATTCTGATCTCAGTTTGGCATTGCATTGCTACAGTCATGCCACACACCCACACACACACACACACACACACACAATGAGCAGGACATTTGAAAGCAACACGGGAAAAGTCACTTTTTCCTCTTTTGACAAATAAAACTCCTCATCAACTGCATTTAATGTGTGTGTGTGTGTGTGTGTGTGTGTGTGTGTGTGTGTGTGTGTGTGTGTGTGTGTGTGTGTGTGTGTGTGTGTGTGTGAGATGGTGGGTGGAATGGGAGGGGCACCAGGCATCTCTCTGCACAGATTGACACGTGTGTCCAGACCTCGGAGTATTAATGATCATAAACTTTAGTCCATTATCGGATCAGTGCTCTATTTTAAGCCTCTCAGCGACCACATCCAGCTTATAATGGCCCCAAGCTGAAAGCCTGTTGTTGTCGTCGTGCTGCTGTGACACACATGTCTCCGTCTGACAGCTGTGTGCACATGGCTGGGCTGCTGTTCATGTATGTGGACAGGACCACATGTTGGTAAAGTCTTTTACTGTCATTAGAATGGGGACATTTAAATAGATGTAGAATTTCATGTTCTAACACAACAGAATTTGAAATTTAAAACTTTTTTTCTCTTACCCTCCTCATTTCATTACAGTCACATTTTAGTCATGCTGCAAAATTAGGAGTATAAATCAGGTAGTTGTGAACCTTGACATTATGCATCAAAAACAATTCACATGTTCCAGTTGCAGTTCCAGTCAAGTGGTTAGAATTGCAGTTTATAATTTCAGATCAGGATCTGCATCTTGTTTCTTCTGCTTTTATTGTAAAAATATTCATTTGGACAGCACTAGTATGTATATATGAACTGCAATGTGTAAGGGCGGACCCGACCCGATCCGAGTCATTTCTGTATATTTTCGGCCCAAACCCGAACATGGGAAGGAGGCCAATCTGAGTCTTCCCAGGTGTTTTTGACCCAGTGGGACATCAGCATGATGTGTGGTCAGTTTGTTTTTTTGATTCAGTTGTGTTGTTCAGTTGTGTCGACTGCGTTCTCACTGCAAACGACCTGCTCCAGGGCTCAAATGGAAACGAGCCCAGACCAGCCCTTCTAAGGGATCTGGGCCCGCTTGTTTTATTCCTCATCCGAGCGCGATTGCTGTGTTCAGATATGACCAAACAAACCCATCTTTGGGGTGGACTGTAGCTGGTGGCACACTGTTCTAGCTATGCTTCAATGGAGAGCATGCTGCAGTTAGCATGCTAGCTGCTAGTTCTCAACATCTGATTAGAGGCAATTTAATCTTTAAAATTAAATCTAAATACTGAAGCTTTTCATTTTGGTTTGAAAACCCAGCGGTTGTGCTGTGTTGGTTTCTGCCCAGGTATTCTTGTGAGAGAGAGGAAAGTGCAGTGTGAGCAACAGTAAACATAAAGGAGAAGTAATTCATCCTGCTCTTCAGTCCTGAAGGCAGCATTTGTGCACATTTCATCTTTTAGAACTTAGAGTGGAAGAAGCAGCTCGGTGCTGAAAGCATCATGGGTAATGAAATCTAAGTGTTGTTGATCTTTTCTGATGTGTAACTGAGGATGAAGGTTTTTATCTGATTTAAAAACACAGTGGTGTAGATGTGGCCTCAGTTTGTTTCTTTGTGGAGGATTTGGTTTGGAACCTGTTGCACAATCCTGAGGGGTCTTGACAACATCTGCTGTCCGGGAGGGGAACCAGGGACACGAGCGCTTGTTTCTGATGGATGTAGCAGGTGGTGGGTGCTGAAGGACGACTGGGTGCTGCGGGTCAGCAGAGGTGCAGCGACATGAGCAGCACCAGTTCTCCTGCAGGCCCCTGACCTCCCGAAACATGATTACAAGTCAACAGAGGACACAGTGGGATCATTTGGGCCGAAATACATGGAGGGGAAAAAATATGGTGAAAATGAACCTACATTTGTCACATAAAAAACATGCTAATGTTGTGCAGTTTTTTTTTCTCAATACACATACAACATGCACCGGAGTCGATAGCAATTATAATACAATTACAAGTACAAAACTGCTGAACATTATAAACCCTCAGGAATCACACACCACATACAGTAACACACAATATAAAATGCAATATGCTGACTAGATCTCAGCCACACAGTGCAGTGCAATATTGGACATTATTTGTTCTTCCTATGTCCACACATCTTTATTATGTGTTCATTATTTATTGTTTTATCCACCTGTTTTTATTGTGGCTAGATTTAACGTTTGTTCTGCAGTGAATCTTTAATGCTACTGTATGTCTGAATGACAATAAAGAATTCTGGAAGTGGCAACAATATATATGTAGTTTAAAATTAGAGGATACAGTGAAAAAAACAAATAAAAGACCAAAGTAACAAGCTACATAATAATAAAGATGTACACCAAAAACAAATGAAATACAACAAACAAATTTAAAGTGAAATTAATATCATGTTGCTGTGGCCTCTGGATGTGTGAACAGGCAGGAGTCTGCTGACCAGTTCATTCTTGTGTTTACAGATTATTGTCCTTTCCCTATCAGTCTAGTAAAGAAAGAATTAAAGCTCATTATTCACTGCGTTTGATGCTGTTGTCATGTAATGGTTAGCAAAACGAGCAAAGACACAACAGTATAAAAAATAGTTATTATGAGACTCACGTTATAATCTGTAATTTAATTTATATGAATAATGCAGCTTCAGGTAAACACCAAACACTCTTATAATTTAATTGAGAGATCCCTGGAGGCAGAAGTTGTATTCAATTGAACGTTGGCAGTATTGTGTTCATGTAGCAGCCAGTTGCACAGTCAGAGGGCAGCTGAGAACATGTGTTACCGTGGCCTTTACCTGCTACTAAACATCAGTAATCGCAGTCTGAAAACATGACAGGCTTCTAAATAATACAGTTGTTGGGGAAACTGAGGAGCTGTAGGGATCTGAATGATGGCCGTCTTAAGAAGGCTTTCAAACAGAATCATCCTTTTTCATGAAATTTACTGCAATTATGATCGATAAAATGCGATGTCTTGTCTCCTTGTTGAGTTGTGTTTGAAGGAAATGAGACTTGAGATCTCAGTGATGCTTTGTTGTTTTGATAAATAAAAAAAATAAAATTACCAAGCAGTGGGAGACTGCTGAAACAAAGCAGACCTGTTCCCTGGATACATCAAGGCTGTGTTAGCAAGCCTGTGGGGAAATGCTTTCAAATTGCATTGTGTTGGAATGACAGTGTGTAGTTTCCTTACACCTGCATAGAGATGTAGCCTAACGATCAACATTTTTTACACGACAGCAATTACCGTCTGTGTGTAAATTAATCACATGATCTCAGTAGATAATTATGGGGATATGTAATAACAACCTCAGCCAAGTCTCCCGTGTGCATATGCTTGTAACGTAGAAATGTAGATCGGAGGCATGGCGGAAAGAAAAAAGAAAAATCACAAGTATATGGGTGTATTTTAGATTGGACAAGACCGGTGAGGGACAGCTGGCTGAAGAAACGTGTCCTGTCTGCAGAGCATGCAGGAATAAAGTTGCTGCGGGGCAGCGTTTTCTCTTTCGTTTCGAGACACTTATCAGCTTTTTTCATGAATCGAAACTTTGTTGATTTAATTTCACTTGCATTATAACGGCATACTCTGCTTGTGTTTCACATGGACCTTGAACTGAGCCGACACAATGTCAGGAAACATGACGTAATGTAATCGAGATAAACACTTGAAACAATGTACTATTATGGTTACTTATTATGACGAGCTAAGAACATGAGTCCATATTGACGGATTGTTACACGTCTATATCTTTAACTCAAGAAATTGTATATTTAATGTTTTATTGTGATGTTTTCAATTAGTTTTAATGGTAGTTTAAGTGTGAATTTAAACTTGCACTGAAGGAACATTTCCTGATAAATACAGTATGTGTTGCACTTAAAGGGATATTACAGCATTTTGGCAAATTCACCTATTGCCATAATCCCTATAGTTTTAGGAGTAGGTTCGTTACCTTTAATTGTCGGTGCAAGCTGTTTTTAGATCGGCGCGGCAGAGACCTGAGCTCTGTGCTGTATTTCCACGTTTCCCTCATCAAACTAAATACACAATTCCCCGCCGATCTAAAAACAGCTTGCACCGACAATTAAAGGTAATGAACCTACTCCTAAGACTAGAGATTCTGGTAACAGGCGAATTTGCCAAAATGTTGAAATATCCCAGGTTATATTTTAAGAATATCGCGATTATATCGATAACCGTGGCAATTTGGTCACTGTAATTGAGATGTGAAATTTTCCATATCGTTACATCCCTACTGCAGACTTGACTGCAGACAACAGACTTGGAGCCAGAGCAGCCAAACCCCCTCAGCCTCAAACAGCGATTAGCCTATATATTTTCGGGATGTCCTGATCATAATTGGCCCTATTTTCATTGAAAATGTGTGATAAATAGATTGGGATTAATGCTTGTTGTCACTGATCACTTTAAGGTGCTTAATCCTCTGATGTCTGTGTGCTCTGTAGTAGAGTCCTGCCTGCCACGTTGTGCAATGCACCGGTGCACATCAGGCCACTGAAACAAAACATGGCGGCAATGTAAGTATCTGAGACTCAGTATCATCTCCAGTGCATGCCAAAAATAATTAGTACTGTTCCTGAATCAGGCAATCTCACAATCTCACTCTCATCCATACTCCATATAGGATAATGGTAGATGCTCATGTTGTTAATGATGAAGCAGGTCTTATATCAGTTCTCAGAGAAATGCACAAACTCTCACACTTATAATAAAACACAGAAACAAAAAGACTATTAAAAAATAAATACACACTCTTCATAACTCATCACAGTACTTAAATATGGAGTTGTGGCTTCATGTCCCTGCCACATGAAATGTGGAAAAGAACTTGCGCATTAGTTATGTGGAAAGAGGCAGGCAGAGAGGAAAGACAGACTTAAATTTATGTAAATGTGACATGGTGGCATTTTAAATGTTTATTTTGAATGAAACTTCCTCAGTAAACCCTGATGGCTGTGATACCACCTGACTGCTGACAGTTTTCCAAGCAGAGCGGCAGAAAGCAGCTTAGCATATTTTCCCTGGAGGCTCTCCTCCTTCCAACAGAGCCTGTGCAAAATATAACAAAATACTGGAGCAGAGGAGGAGGAAGAAGAAGAAGGAGAGGAGATAAGGGAGAATTGAGAAATGAGGAATTGTAATGAAAAGCAATGAGGGTGGGGAATAGAAGCACATATAAACCTAAGGGGGAGGCCTCAGGGGCCCCCAGTGCCGTCCTAGAGAAACATGTTGGAAGTGATTTTTCACTCAGCCTTTCACTGCCTCCACCATCTGCTTAATGGATGCCGCCATCTTGGTTTTTTGAAGCCAGAAAAAGTCCTACTTGGACAAGAGTGATGGGTCTGACCCATGTCCCCGGGGCCACAAAGTTCATTTTCACAATGAACAAATATCACAAATATAAAGAGCAACTTGTGTTATTATAGCTGGAGTAAGCATGTGTAAGCTAATGTTAAATTGTAAAACCACAGTGTGTAACGTATTCTGACATTGTGTTTTAAAATGGTCCAGAATCAGCCTGGTCCTCACCAGTCTCTTGCTCTTGCAAAGAAACTGGCCACTCACCATTGAGAGATGTTTACTTCCTGGTAGGTGGATACTCTGTTAAAACTATTGGATCAGCCTTTAACCAATCGCTAATGTCTGGTCATGTCACAAAGAAGCTGCTGCACGCTGTAAACGACGACTATCCTTCAGTGCAACAAGCAGAGCGAAGCAAGTGTGTGCTATCTGTCAATGGAACGAATGGCTTCGCATTATGCATGACCTTCCAACTTCCAACCTCAACATCGTTGTTCTCAACTACTCTAGATAATCGATAGTCTGATGTTGAGAGAGAAGTATCCAGTACAGCCGTTCAGTGTGAAGAAAAAAGTTGGCAATGTTCGACCTGATGGAGTCACCACAAAGCAATCAGTCACATTCCCAGGAAGCTTATACCACTTTGTTTTTACAGTAATGTATGTGACCACAGATTTGGTTTATTTGTGTTGGTACATGTCCAACTATTGTGAGATTCACAGACAAATGTTGATCACTGTGGCATGAATATGAATAAGACTTTAGCTACTGTATGGAAGTATTTAGAGTATTACCCAGAAGTCTTGATTGATTGATTGATTGATTGATTGATTGATATCTTTATTTCGATCATGTAAACGACAGTGTAAAAAAAAAAATAAATAAATAAGATAAAATAATAATATAATAAGTGAACAGAAAAAAATGTATACACAACATCTCATAAGCAACGCAGTTTACATGAGCGAAAAGGAGTAGGAAGAAGTATAAACTTATCTAATCCTACCCCTATAATTTTAACTATATGTTCTAATTAAACATCCTTGCTGTTTAATAATAATAATAATAATAATGGTAATATAATCTTTATTGTCTACAATGTGGAAATATGTCTTCGGCTTCACAAATGATCACATAATAAAAACACAATAAATAAAGAATAGAGACCTTTCTCCCGCTTGTCAAACGCCTAATGTGAGATTTTTATCACAAAGCAAGTCCAGGCTTGGCGCAGAGCTGTTATCACATGTTTGTGACATCACAAAGTGCTAGTGGTTTCTTTTATTTATGGGCCTTTAACAAATGTATGTTCCTGTAATGTCTAATTCTAGTAGGCATCTGAGACAAGCTTTGCTAGATTTGTCGAGTCGCTGGTCGTTCACCTTGAGACAGATCCCTGCTGATCTGTGAGTTTGGGTTGATAACACCCACTGGTTTCTGGAGGGTTTTTTTTACTACTCCCACTCTCATACGTCTTTTACTGACTTATTCTCTCTTTTTTCGTCTGTGAAGAGGCTTTTTTAATAATGCTGGGTTTTATAAATGCCGCTTATTTTGGGCTTTCTCTCAGCGTCACGTCTCACTCTGAGTTTGGCCAATCAGCACAGAGTAAACTTCGAGCCCCACCAGGGACCTACCCCGAGGCAGGGACTCCTTTCGGCCCAGGAGAAGATCCTGTAAATGGAGTTTCTGGGGAAGTTCCTGCATGTTCCTGCTGATGTTTTATCATTGACAGTGTGGTTCTGCACAGGTGCAGATTGTTGTGTGTCATCAGACAAGTGATTCTCGTAGAGTTCAGGTAGATGAGGTGGTGTTCAATTGCACTTTTTCAAGTAGGAGGTCGGAAAAAACTGAGTTCCGAGTTGTCCCTAACGCAGCCTCACTGCCAGAGACTCACTCTAGTGGTCATTAGAGGAACTGCAGTCGTGGATCTTCACTATTTGCTTCATCATTCAGCTCACTCATGCAGGTTGTGTTCTATGTAAAGTCCTAAACACTGAGGCTTCATGTAGGGCTGCACGATATATCGTTTTACATCGTACATTGAGATGTGCGCATGCGTGATATCACATCGCAGGATGTGCGATGTTTTCTCTCTCTCTTTTTCAACATTTCAACTTTTGTTTCGCTCGATCTCATCGGTGTGTCTGTAGTTTACCCGGAAGCTAAGCAGTCAAGCCGGTAAGATCGGATGTCCAATAGGAGACCCGGGTGCCGTCACATGACGAGCTAAACTCCATTGGGGAAGCTGTGAGCGGTCACATGATCAGCCAAAGATTGTTTATTTACATCAAGATGCTTACTCTGTTGATGTATGATCAATACTATCAGGAAATCTCCCATAAATCCTAATCCTTATCTCATATCTCATTTGACAGTACTTTAAAAAAAAAAAAAAAAAAAGGCAATATATTATTGTGGAAAATCACAGTAGCCTAAATGAAAATATCGCAATGTCATTTTTTTCCAATATCGTGCAGCCCTAGCTTCATGTTCATGTTAGTGCTCCTGAAAGAGGCACATGGCCGAGCAGGGACATGAAATCTTGACACAGAGAGGCCGATGAAGGCTGCAGCTTCTCTTACATTGATTTTTTTTTTTCCATCTTCCATTTCTTGAAGATATTTACTGAGAGAGGAGAGGGGTTCTGTCGCCATTCCCTACCCACCTGAATGTGAAGCCGTGTTGTGAACGTAGGTTTACAGGCCAGATTCCACTGCAGTCGACTGTTAACTTCCACCTACAACCTGGATCTGTCTGTGGGAGAGGCAACAAAAGCCTGATTGATATACAATGAATGAATCAGGGGCTATGAATGTGGACCTCTTCTGCCTCAGTCACTAAATCTCTGCCCTGTCCTGTCCATTGTGTTTTATTGCTTCCTGTCTTTATTGAATATTTACTTAACAACGTGAGCCCTCCTCGCTCTTTATCTTATGACGATCACCAATCACGCGGCTGTGATAACTCGTCATGTAGCAACATGCCGCCAAATAAATATTTGGCAGGCGTGCAGCAGGTTGCCGTGGTAACATCTAGCTATTGGCCATCAAATTCTGAATGATCGCCGGCGTTAATGGAAACAGCGCCACGGCATCTCCAGCTCGGCCAGCACACACTCTGTCTTCTGGACAGGTAATTTAGGATAGACTGCACACACACACAGACACACACACACACACACACACACTTAGCTGCAACTCATAACATATTTTTGTTAATCCACTTTTTGTTTAGAACATACCAGAACTAAGACATACACTCACTCGCTCACGCACATAATAATACTGTAAGATGACACACACACACACACACACACACACACACTTTCTGCTCTGGTAAGCATTACACTTTGCAAGAGTGACACACACATACACACACACTCATCTGCACCTTGGAGGCTTTTGCTGTATTATCGCAGACCTACTTTCACCCAGTCCCTCTACTGTACTTAGATCAGTGTGTGTGTGTGTGTGTGAGAGAGGCTGTTTTTCAGGCTCAGCTTGGCCCAGTTACACTCGTCCTTGTGCAGAAACACAATGCAACACATGCACATCAGTCACACAAATCTTAAAGGGATAGTTCAACATTTTTGCAAATTGGCCCATTGCCATAATCCCTATAGTTTTAGGAGTAAGTTTGTTACCTTTAATTGTCGGTGCAAGCTATTTTTAGAACGGCGGTGTATTTGATGAGTTTGATGAGGGAAACCAAGAAATCCCATTAGCCTCAGTAGCGTAGCTCTGAGCAGTTTGCGGCTCTGCTCCTGTGGAGTTATTTTTGTCTCATAAATATCTGTAAACGCACAGAAGGTGATCTACAAATGTTCCTTGGTTTGCATACGTGTTTTGCTATCCACAAAGGGTGATCTACAAATGTTCCTTGGTTTGCACACGTGTTTTGCTATCCACAAACACAAATTTCTAATTTGTAACTTGTATTTTGGTTTTTACAAATAAATGTGTATTTGTAAATATATTGTGTATTTGTAAATGTATAATTTTCCATTTGTAAAAACAAAAGAGCCATTTGTAAAACCGAAAATTCTGTTTGTGAAGTGTAACTCTGCATTTGTGGATCACCAATCACACACACGCATCTCTTTCCGCAATGACGTATTTCTGAGACATTCCTGCCGAGATCCACACAGATCCACAAACTCACAGCTGCTGATTCACAAAGGGCCACTCTCCTCACCAGGAGGGGCAGTGTTGGCGAGTAGCTGAATGAAAACTAACGAAGAAGACTGCTACTGGCTTATCTCGAGAAATTATTTTAATTCCCACTGTTAATGCGTCACTTTATTAAGTTTTAATGTTTTTTCATGCGATAAAGTAACTGTTTAGATCCCCAATATGCGGTTAGTTTATCCAAATGACGCCTGTTTGGAAGTTTGCTCCGCCGTTCGCGGAGCAGTGAAGCTCCATCTGTGGAGCAGCTAAGCTAACTAGGCTACCACCGGACGAGCGGTCTATCACAGAGGCTACAGCCGGGCTGCTGTGGTTTTCGGCCGGCTAACCTCCGCTGTCATCCAGGTCTCCCCCGGCTCGTTTTTTCCCCCGGAATGACGAAGCTGGTTAGCCAGCCCACCGCAGCAGCCCGGCTGCTGTTTAGATCTGATTAGATGTTTAGATGTTAGACTGTTTAGATCCCCAATATGTGGTTATTTTTTATCCAAATGACGCCGGAGCAGTGAAGCTCCACCTGTGGAGCAGCTAACTAGGCTACCACCGGACGAGCGGTTTATCACAGAGGCTACAGCCGGGCTGCTATGGTGGTCGGCTGGCGAAGCCACGGCGTCTTCTCGGGGGAGAAAACGAGCACTTCAGTAAACCGGTTGCTGCCTCTGGATGAGCAGATCACCACAGAAGAAGCAGCCAGGGCTGCTGTGGTGGTCGGCCGGCTAAGCCGCGGCGTCATTCCAGGGGAGAAACCAAGCCCCAACCCGGTTGCTGCATCTGGATGAGCGGATCATCACAGAAGCAACAGCCGGGCTGCTGAGGTGGTCGGTCGGCTAATCTGCGTCGTCCTCCCAGGGAAGAAAAGGAGCCCATCAATCTACCGGCAGTTTTTTAGAGGTTTACCGCCGGCTGGATGAATTATTTTTAGGAGAGTCTAAAGAGAGTCTCATTCAGTGGTGTAGTAGGCTATATCAACAAACAAAACTATTTAGTCTATAATGGGCTATGTACAATCACCACCGCTACATCAATAAATAAATGTTTTACAATGAAACGGTCAGTCAGTTGACATTAACAATGCAGGTCGTTTTCTCCCCTGGGAGGAGACCGCGGCTTAGCCGGCCGACCACCACAGCAGCCCGGCTGTAGCCTCTGTGATAGACCGCTCGCCCGGTGGTAGCCTAGTTAGCTGCTCCACAGGTGGAGCTTCACTGCTCCGACGTCATTTGGATAAAAATAACCACATATTGGGGATCTAAACAGTCTAACATCTAAACATCTAATCAGATCTAAACAGCAGCCGGGCTGCTGCGGTGGGCTGGCTAACCAGCTTCGTCATTCCGGGGGAAAAAACGAGCCGGGGGAGACCTGGATGACAGCGGAGGTTAGCCGGCCGAAAACCACAGCAGCCCGGCTGTAGCCTCTGTGATAGACCGCTCGTCCGGTGGTAGCCTAGTTAGCTTAGCTGCTCCACAGATGGAGCTTCACTGCTCTGCGAACGGCGGAGCAAACTTCCAAACAGGCGTCATTTGGATAAACTAACCGCATATTGGGGATCTAAACAGTTACTTTATCGCATGAAAAAACATTAAAACTTAATAAAGTGACGCATTAACAGTGGGAATTAAAATAATTTCTTGAGATAAGCCAGTAGCAGTCTTCTTCGTTAGTTTTCATTCAGCTACTCGCCAACACTGCCCCTCCTGGTGAGGAGAGCGGCCCTTTGTGAATCAGCAGCTGTGAGTTTGTGGATCTGTGTGGATCTCGGCAGGAATGTCTCAGAAATACGTCATTGCGGAAAGAGATGCGTGTGTGTGATTGGTGATCCACAAATGCAGAGTTACACTTCACAAACAGAATTTTCGGTTTTACAAATGGCTCTTTTGTTTTTACAAATGGAAAATTATACATTTACAAATACACAATATATTTACAAATACACATTTATTTGTAAAAACCAAAATACAAGTTACAAATTAGAAATTTGTATTTGTAGATCGCCTTCTGTGCGTTTACAGATATTTATGAGACAAAAATAACTCCATATACTCCGCCGTTCTATAAATAGCTTGCACCGACAATTACAGGTAACAAACCTACTGCTATGACTATAGTGATTATGGCAATGGGCCAATTTGCCAAAATGTTGAACTATCCCTTTAAGATTTAAAATGTCCCAGCTGAGTGTGCTGTTATGTGTGCGTGTGTGTGTGATGAGGCAGCACTGTGCTGGACACATAGTAGCAGTACATGTTGTCAGAGCTCCCCAACAGATGTGTTCCATCATTATCTGTGTGTGTTGATGTGATGACCTCATCGTGTCATGATAGTCATCATCCCCTGGTCTCCAAGTGAGGAAACCCCTCCCCCCGTGGACATCACACCCGTCTCTCTGCCATGTTTCCTCTCTCTCTCCATCCCATAAAGTCAAAATGCCAGGATCATAATTTTGAGTGTTGAATGCGGTGGAGTCCAGCTGCTGCTGTGGCTGCTGCAGGATGTTTTTTGGGGAAAGTGGTGTGGCAGGCTGAGACTGCAGAGCTGCTCCAGGAGAACTGTAGAGTACACCGAAGAAAAAACACAGAAACACAAGGAAGAGATGAAACCACCTGGAGATGAGACGGATAAACCAACCATCCCTATATCTGCTATGTGCTATATGAATCTACAGCCAGCAGCTAGTTAGCTTGGCTTAGAAAAAAAAGACTGGGGTTTAATGAACTGAATGGCTAATGTGGTGGAGAATAATTGAATGTTAGGTTTTTTTTTTTAATGCGGCGTCACTGAATCTCTCACAGGATCTGTACCTGATGTTTCTGTCTGGGCAGTGAGCAGAGCCACCAAAATAATCATCCCTCAAAATGGACTGTTTTCCCCTCTGCCCTCCGGCACATGCTGCTGCAGTGCCAGGCTGCCAGGCTCTGCAGGAGTTTCTTCCCACAGACTCCTCAGTTCCGTCTAAAAAAAAAAAAATACACACACTTGCATGCACACTTCTTTCTGAGAAACACACTTCTGCTCTGCTGTGCACTTAGTAGTTCTTAAAGGAGACATATTAAGGAAATATCACTGTTTGAAGGCTCTTTTACATATATTTAGCTGTTTTCCTTCCCGCTCCCAAAATGTGAGAATTGACCCAAAAAAAGCCTCCCAAGGTTGAAATCCATGTGGTTTTACAAGTTGTTTCCTCAATTGTCATCCAATGATGTCAATAGTTTTCAAATGTGCATAATATCACCCCCTACCTGTGACTACTGGTAAAAGGGGCGGGGCAAGCAGTGGTCATTTGCATTTAAAGGGACAGGCACTGAAACCAGCCGTTCTGAACAGGGCTTTTTTGAGAGGATGAAAAAAGAGCTGTGATGTTTGATCCTTGGGGTATTTTGACCAAAGCATGTCACAGACATGTCTTTAAGACACCTGGAAACTATTTTAATTAGTGGAAAAGGGACAGAATGGGCAGAATATGTCTCCTTTAAGGACGATAAAGTTCATGTTGCCTGTGTTGTCTTTAAACCTGAGGGTAAAACTGACTTTACACAGGAACTACTTGATGATTCACGTTCTGACACAGCTAGAAATCTTCTGATGAAACGTGTCTCAGCAACTGAGCGGCTGAGGGAAACCGGCTCCTCCAGCCCTCTCCCTCTGTGTGACCTCACATCCAGCTGCACCCTGAGTGATCTCCTTCTGTTGACACAGCTTCGTCGTTATGTGTTTGTTTAACTTCATGTGATAAAAAGAATTTGTAATCTGTGGGACGAAGCCCAGATAAAACCCACTGAATAACTGGTCTGCCGTTAAAACCTGTTCTCCTACACGCGAGTGTGACACCACTGTATTTGGTGATAGGTTTCTCTCAGACAAACATTTTTGAATATTTTGTATCATATTATATCACGGATGTGTGTTGGGAAACTAGCATTAGCTCCCTTTGTGGCCTTGATCACTGACCTCTGATCACCAAAGTGTCCATGAGTCCAGATGAACATTTTGTACCAAATATGAAGAGTTTCCTTGAAGGTGTAACTGAGATTAGAGCTGGGCGGTATGACCAAAAATTTATATCACGGTATTTTTCATAATTATATCGGTTTCACGGTATTTGACGGTATTTTTTTTTTTCATGCATGACTGGGTGTTAACCCCATTTTCTAATCATTTAGAGAATAATTACCGCAGTAAATTCACTTAGAATGACCTATGCAAATAACCCAGCAGAAGATACTCTAAATGAATTAAGAAAACATCAACTGCAACTGAATGAAATCATAAACAAAAGAACTCAATTTTTAGTTTACAGACTTAGACAAGAAAATTTCCAGCATAGCAATAAATCTGGTAAATTTCTGGCAAACCAAATCAAACGCAATATGGAAAAAGCAACAATTTCTACAATCAAGGACTCAGCAGGGAAGCCCATCAACTCACCACAAGAAATAAATAATATTTTCCGGAATTTTTACTCAAAACTATACTCATCTGAAAAAGAACCAAGACAGGAGGACATTGACTTATTTTTTCAAAATATCAACCTTCCCAGACTCAATACGGAACAAATCAATATGCTTAACTCACCACTTACAGAAAAAGAACTCTCCTCCGCCCTCAATTTTATGCCAAACAACAAAGCACCAGGCCCCGATGGCTTCCCTGCTGAGTTCTACAAACACTTCTGGCCCTCATTAGCCCCATTATTCATCAGAGCAATAATTGAAATAAAACAAAACTCAAGATTCCCAGTACACATGAACACAGCTCTAATCTCACTCCTCCCTAAACCAAATAAAGATCATACCTTGCCGTCAAACTACCGCCCCATCTCACTGATCAATGTAGATATGAAAATTATCAGTAAAGCTCTCGCTCACAGAATCGAAAAAGTTGCTCCATACATAATACACCCAGATCAGACAGGTTTCATTAAAGGTAGACACGCATCAAATAACACCCGTAGATTGTTCAATCTAATTCACTACTCATCGTTACAACAAGAAGACACCATCATAACCACCTTAGATGCAGAAAAAGCTTTTGACAGGGTAAACTGGACATTTCTATTCAATACACTACAGCGGTTTGGCTTTGGGGAATCATTTATTAACTGGATCAAGATTTTGTACACTTCACCTTCAGCCACCGTCATCACTAATGGTCTAATATCACAAAGCTTCACACTACACAGGGGGACTAGGCAAGGATGCCCACTCTCTCCCTCTTTATTCACCATTTTCATTGAGCCTCTAGCAATAGCCATTCGTCAGAATCCCCATATTAAAGGAATACAAACACCCAAAACACATCATAAGATTAGCTTGTATGCGGACGACATTTTACTTTTTTTTCAATCTCCAAAATCATCTCTCCAGGAAACAATAAAACTCATTGAATCATTTTCTAAGATCTCTGACTACTCAATAAACTGGAATAAATCATCCATCCTCCCTTTACACAACACCAGGTGGGATGCGGCAGTCCAGGTATCACAAATTCCGTTATGCACAGGTCACATCATATATCTAGGCATTAACATCTCCCCCAGGCTGTCAGAGCTGAATGGACTCAATTTCACCCCACTACTCAAAACAATAGATGACGACCTCCACCGCTGGATGAATCTACCTTTATCCATCCTGGGCAGAATAGGACTCGTTAAAATGACAACTCTTCCTAAAATAAATTACCTCCTTTCAATGATTCCAACTCACCCGACTCTGACTTGGTTCAACTCTCTAAATTCAATAATCACCAAATTCTACTGGAAAAATAAAACCCCAAGGATAAAATTGACCACACTCCAAAAACCCAAACTACAAGGTGGATTAGATGCACCACACTTCTATTTTCACTCTCTGGCAAATCAACTGCAGTATATATACAAATGGACACACCCCAGTCACTCAGATCATACCTGGCTAGACATAGAACAGACACTTTGTAAAGACATTCAGATCTCAGATATTCCATTTCTCAGCCAATCAATCAAAAACGTCACCCATGTTTCAATGCGTTAACAATAGCTTCAGCTCTGACAGCCTGGTGGAAATTTCATAAAATCACTAACTCCACTCTTTCACCATCAAACTTCACCCCAATTTGGAACAATCCGGATCTAACCAGCAACAAAAAAACACTTAACTTCCGCACATGGGCAGAAAAGGGCATCACACACTTTAAACACATCTTTCACAACAGCACCCTGGTTTCATTCCCCTACTTGGTCCAGGAGCACGGCATCGGGAGTAATCATTTTCTGGAATACTTACAACTCAAATCATCCGTTCAATCCAAATTCAACATCAGAACCACAAACCTCTCCCTCTCTCCTGAAATCTCACAATTAGTTAATATTCACTCTCCCAAGAGACTCCTCTCCCAAATATATAAAATAATATCACACTCTGACAATAGCATAGTCTTACCATCAAACAAGTGGGAACAAGACCTCTCTATTACTCCCGATGCCGACTTCTGGACCCAAATCTGTAAGAACATTTATCTCATGACTAAAAACGCTAACCTGCAACTCATACAATATAAAATACTCCATAGAACCCACTACACTGGACAAAAAATTTTTAAAATGGGATTCACATCTGAAACATGCGCACACTGCACCCAAAACTGTCCTGACACCTACATTCACGCCACCTGGCACTGCACCCCGATCAAGCACTTTTGGAAAGAAGTCATTGGATCTCTATCTGACTTAATGGACTGCCGCATCCCCCTATCCCCGTCACTCTGCCTTTTAGGAGACACAACAACACTCACAATAGATAAAACCAACCATAGACTGCTCCTTACATCTCTAACTATCGCCAAGAAAACTATCCTCATAAACTGGAAATCAAGAAACACCATACACCTAACTCACTGGAAAAATTTACTCATAGACCACATCTCACTGGAATACTCACCTTCCCCTCCCAACAGCCCAACAGAACCTCTAGCCACCTGGCCTAAACTCATTGATTTATTAACCTCTTAAGTTTCTTGTTTTTTCTTGTCTGAGAACCAATCACCAATCACCAACCATCAACCATCCATATCATTATCATTACACTTTCCTCATAGAAATCAGACAAGCATACATGAATACATTCACAAGCACACTCTTTCTTTATTGGTTTGTTCATCTATTCATTTATCTTGTACTGTATCTGGCCTTTTTTTGTTGTCTGTGTGTGTGCATGTGTGTATATGTGTGTATGTATATGTACATATACTGTAGCTATATGTTAAAAGGGGGGAAAAAAATGTAAATATATGTATACATTAACTACTACTGTTCTTATTTAGTTCCATTATTTTTGCTAAGAAGTAGGTGGAGGGAGGATAAGGGATAACATCATTATTTACAATTCTTACTATTGCTGTTGTTGTTTATTGTTATAATTAAGAACTTGATTGGCGGGGTATAGGTTGACAGGCTGGTGATCCCCCAGCCCTCCCCTCTGGCATGCCTGCTCCGCCGGCTCTCTGCTCCGGCGGTTACCGTACGGCCCGCTTCTCTTTTTAACGCACCAACTTATAACAAAAACAAACAAAACACCCTGCATCATCACCTATCCGTTTTTTTTAATGCACCACACGCACCCTTCTTTTAATGCACCACATAAACATACACAAACAAAGGAAGGGGGGGAGGAAAAGGGAAGAAAAAAAAATAAAAAATACTCCCCATCTAGGCAGGGAGGCGGGCGGCTGCTGCGGGCTCTCTGGGGTGGCTGGGTATGGTGGGGTGGGGTGTTGCTCGGGGGAGGTGGGGATGTGGGACCACAGGCCAATGCCCCGCTCATCAAATTGATACTTATTAATTGATTAATTTATCATCACTTTAAACTTTATCATTTATTTGTATTTCATTCTCTCATTCAAAAATGTTATTCATTTATCCTCCTCTCCCACACTCTTCCTCAATCCCTGGTTCTTATTCTCTAAAATCATTGCTGTTACTATTATTTTTATTTTTTTGTTTGTTTGTTCATTTTGTTTTGTGGTTATTTGCTGTCACAACTGTTATTTATTCATTTATTTTTTATATTATTATTATTATTTATTTTATTTTTTTCCAATACTGTTATCATGACCAAGGTTTTCTTTTGTGACCAATTTTCCTTTTCATTATTATTATGAGTACAATTTATATAAATATAACTGACCTACACACGCACACGCACACACATGCACGCACGCGCACACACACACACACACACACACACACACCACACACACACACACACACACCTACCTTATTTCACATGTTATGTACACATAAATGTAAGCTATCAATGCATGTTCACTGTGTTGTCTGTCGCGTTTTTTTTCATGTTCACTGTGTTGTCTGTTTTTCACAATAAAAAAAAAAAAAAGATGGAATAACACCTACAAAAAAAAAAAAAAAAAAAAGAATGACCTATTTTACTGTCACAAGGAGTGAATATTGTAGAAGAACATTAGTATCCAGACTAGTATTAACAGGGGTTTGAATGGTCCCACAAAATGCTGCTGTTCACAAAGAGGTGGCAGTGGCACTCATAACTGTATTGAGGTGAAGGAATCAGAATGTATGACTGTTGCAGTCAAAATACAGAACCCTTTATTAATATAATGCAGACTAAAAAAATTATCAACTTGATTATATATAAAGATTTTTGCACGTGAGAATAATCATCAATCTAAAATGCTTCTAATAAATATCTGTTCTCAAAATGAATTCATGACATCAAATAAACATTTCTTCACACACACAAAATAGTCCAGACAGTCAGTCTGTGACTCGTAACACGTGGCATGGGGGGCTGTGCTCAATCAGAGGTGTGGCTTCAGATCATAACAACAGGTTGAGAGCCAGAGGACTTCTGTGTTAACTGAGGCAGTGAAACACACCTGCATTAGTGGCCTTGACTTTATGAAGTTGATCACTTTGATGCTGTCGTTTAAAATCTCATGTAACACCAACCTGAATTCATAAAGTTTCCTCATGAAGCAGTCAGGAGGCTGACTGACATGACGTGCATGTTTTGTGTTGAGATGCGTCTGGTGCGACTGTTTGCTAACTTCTCCCCACAGAAGAAAAAAAAAACATGATGGCTCGAGTGGGCTGCAACTCGTGGACGTAAATCCCTTCATCACAAATTTGTCTGAATACTGTCGGGATTTTACCGGCGCTGGTTTCGCCTTTTTTTTTTTTTTTTATCACTTATGGTACAGACACACCAACTCCGGCAACGGACGTCAAGTCAACGGATCCCATTCATTGTCTATGTAGAGCAGGAGCTCCGGCCGCGCGGTGCATGATGGACACAGCACGTCGAGTTGACGGCCCAGTCGCCGTATGTGAATTTGCATAAAGTTGGATAGATTGAACTTTATGCAAATGACGTCCGTCCAACGCAATGCGGCCGGCTCAGAAACTTCGTTCAAATTATCAAACTAGGCAGTGTTGATCAAATATGAATCCAGATTCTGTTACTGCACTACACATTTCCCGCCTCAAATGTTTTCGGAAACATACTTTAGTGTGTTGTTTAACTGTAAAATGAGATCGTTTGTGACCCGGCTGCCACGTTGGAAACGGCAGAGCGAAGCTCAAGCTCCGCACCACGTCACACAGACCCGCCCACTCGCCGGTGCGCTCGGCAATTCGTTGCGTCGGGATCCGTTATCCCTCCGTGTTTCAGCAGCGCTGCTGCTTCACGTCAACCGCGACTCCGTTGTTTGATTGACAGGCGATGCCGGCAAATGCCAGGTTGGGTTAAACCATCTGGTGGGGGGGGGTCCGGTTAAGTAAAAAAAACACATTTACAGATTATGGTTGTTTGATCAGCGTGAGATTTTTTTTAAGGCCGAAGTAGTTCCTCTGTGGCTGTGACATTTTCTCCGTAGTACATGTTATTCACCAGCTCAACCCAGGCATGCAGCTTGTTTGGTACAACCGCAAAACAGTCCCCCTCTCAGACAATGTCCCGCGGCGCGACGTTCCGCCGCTCTGTGTTCCCAACGTTTTGTATACGCTACACACTCACCGGTATTGGGGTATATGAAAAATTCATATCATAAAAAAAAAAAACACCGGTATTCGGTATGAACCGGTATACCGCCCAGCCCTAACTGAGATATTGCATTGATTGCATTGACCTCTGACCCCTAAGTCCAAATGAATGTTCCCATGTTCCATCACGGCATCGCTGAGATGTCCATGACAATAGGACAGACTGGTGGACAAACTGAAAACAATGTGTCTCCGGCTCAGAGGAATAAAAATTCAGCTTTTATCAGAAACCCTGAGTGGAAACAAAGAGCCACATCCAGCAGCCTGTTGTTCCATTCAGTAACACTCCCATTCATTTTCTCACTGAGCAGAACTCTGCAGCATTTTTATTTCCAAGCACAGCTCATTGTTAATCTTAATTATCTTTTTTGCTTTTTCATCTGTAGCAGTCACCATTCTGTTTGCGAAGGTGACACATCGTTTTCTAATTCTTTAAATAGATCCTGGTGTTTCATTCAGAGTGAGTGTTTAGTTCATGTGAAATACAAGAGAAACACCACAGTGACTTCATTCCTTCACAAAACTTGCCAGCATGTGTGAGGTAACTTGATTACCAGCCAGTCAAAGTCACATCGAAGAGCTGACCGTCTGTAATGGTTACAATACCCTTAATTTCCACATGCTCTGTCTC
Source organism: Trachurus japonicus (assembly GCF_045865225.1). NCBI lineage: Eukaryota > Metazoa > Chordata > Actinopteri > Carangiformes > Carangidae > Trachurus > Trachurus japonicus. The sequence goes on from NC_140929.1 coordinate 18,724,603, forward strand.
CGTTGAGGTTTAGCTCCATCTGACGGATCGTACTCTCCACTGAGAGTGTCTCTGAAGCACAGAGCAGCTGGAGACCTGAGATCACAGGAGAACAGCCCCACTGTGGAAAAAAAATAGTCCCCCCTCTTTGGACGTTAGCTCTGCATGTCGTCTTTTCCTCCACTTTTTTTTTTCAGGTGAAAGTCACTGCTCAATCAACTCATTGTTAACCCTCCCTGGAGGTGAAAGTTAACCTTAAACATGTGAATTCAACTACTTTAGTCCATTTGTTAACATTGTAAAAACACACAGACTGTCTTTGTTGTTGGATACATGACAACATCTTCCATTCTTACCAGTCATACGTGCCTGACGCGGAGTGATAGCCTATGCTGTGATAAGGCTTTGGAATAGTAGCCGTTATGCTCATTATACCACGGTTAACAACCAATCAGATTGCTGGATTTCACCATTCCATTTTGTAATTCCAGATAAACGTCTTTTTTCCGACTTGTTGATGAAAGAAATGTGTACAGGGTTCAAACTTAACTTTTTTGCTCACTGGCCAACTGGCTAGTGGCATGTCGACATGTGCAGACTTCCACTGCCTTCAGTCATATTATTTAGTAGCTAAAAGTTTCACAGGAGGACTGACACTGTGCACCATGAAGGAAGATCAGACAATAAATGTAGCCTACACGGACATAGATGTGCATAACCTGTAATAACGGCGCTGCAATAAAAAATAAAAAAAGACATTGCAGCTCTCCTGCAGCTCCACAGAGGAGCTGTCAGAGGAGCTCTGCTGTTCCTCTCTCTTCAGTCTGGTGTTTGGCTGCACTTTCAGAGAAAAGAATAATATAATAAGAGTAAGAATAATTTTGAACCCTGTGTGTACATAACGTACACTTTAATGGGTGTTTTATTTTGTGACGGGACTTCTTTAGTCAAGTTACGGCGCATTTTATGGTCAGTAACGGTAACAGCGTTATAACGGGGAAACAGAAACTTTTTTGAGTACTCGTTACTGAAAAATGTAGCGCTGTTAGTAACGCCGTTATTTCTATCACTGTCCATGACGTCCTGTTACCTGTATGTCTCTGTGACTGATTGACGACTCGTTTTGCCTTTAATTGATAGTGGGCTGAAACTAATGTTGACAAAGTGATGATTTTACGATCGGAAGATGATCCATTGTGTTACATTTTGAAATTTAGCAGATGCTTTGTGCGTGTGACTCCCTGTGTGAGGTGATCTAATCGTAGTGGATTGATGTGTGATGGCTGCGTGATCTGGCAGAAACACCAGAGACGGGCGACAGCTGCACACTGTGGAAATGCTCTGATTGACTTGAATAGGAGCGAATTGCTCTGGTGTGTGCAACAGAGACGGAACAGAACTGAGACAGACGATGTGGAAGTTGGAGATTAGTCTTCAATATGCTGCAGCAGTGATTTCAGCCTGTCAGACAGTGGCTGTCCTCTATAGATTATTCTGGACTGTGTGTTTTTATGCCTGTCTCACTCAGTGGGAGTTAACATGTCGACCTCCTGCCTCTGAACAAGACTCCTCTATCTTCAGATAAAGGGAATGGAAACATAAACAAAGGGCTGATAGGCTGGTATAGTCATATTTACTCAGCGTCTGTGACACATGTAGTTAAACTCTGTGACCCAACAGGTGATACGGAGCAGCTAGAGGCTGTTTTCTGTCAAACTAAAGTCCATGATGTAAACATGTTCTCTCTGTGTCTTCAGTATGTTGAACCAAGGCCTCGGGTTTTAAATACAGCAAATATCCATTGTTTTGGCGGTGGGGGTGGTGCTCTTCGCTGTATGCAGCACCAGAGTGAGTTTATCCCTGTTACAAATGGTAAGATGGAGGCAGGAGAACTGGATGGGAACACGCCATCTGCCTTATGAATGATGATGAATGAACAGTTTGTTATGGTCATACAGTATGAATAACAAAGGTTAGACCATTTGTGTAGATAAACAACTAACAAAACATCACCATACATGATTACACTCTGTAATTTCACACAATAAAATTCACATAGTGACACAGAAAGGAATATTCTGCAGCCCAAGGCTTATTTTTGCCTCTCCTGTACAATCCAAAAAAATAAGATAACCCAGAATATCAGCAGTACAATATAAAGTTGAAAGAAAGAAAATGTATTCTAACATCCTTAATTATTTTACATTTTAAGGCCCTTTTGGAACTCAACAGAGAACTAGGGCCCTAGTTTCTTGGCGCAGCGCAGGTGGCGCAAGGTAACGCAGCTGGTCTAATGCAAGTTTCGACCAGCGCAGCCTAGCGCAAAGTCAGATTGGAAGATTGGCAGATCGCGCTGCGCTGAGATAGGCGTGGCCGCGCAGCAGGGGGAGGCGTCACAGATTCAGCTTGGTGCAGTGGAAATTTTGTGCGAAAATGTCCCGCCGAGGTTGCGCTGAAAGCTCGCCACCTCCAACCAGGTCTACTCTCAGCGCAGGGCGAAGCGCAGCAGGTGCAGTGGAAGTTTGGCTGACTGACCTGCAGTGCACACACGTCACCAAGACCTCACAGGCAGATCTCCACAGTTCCAGACACATTTCAATGCAATAAATATCCACAATAACCACTATTTAATGCAACTAACGGAATCAACACGTGAATTTATATCTATATAGATTGTCCCGTCACATCTGACGTCAGATCAAAGCAGAGATCAAAGGCTGTCGGTGCGTAAAGGAAACTCCACCTGAATTAACACAGCAGGGACGAACTGGCACTGAAAAGCAGCTGTGGATGTCCCAAAAGCAGGACTGTGAGGGTGGATGACTGCATGTCGCTGCCATACCACTCTGCCCTTGTGATGATCCCCTTTATTTATTTATTTATTTACTTATTAATTCATTAGCGCGTGCGACCGCAGCCGTAATGAAAAACAAAACACAAATCATTATCTCTCTTAGTCCACCACAACAGCCTCGGTATCAGATAGTCAGTATATAGCCTACTACAGTATACTCAGCATCTCTATCACAGAAAAAAAAGAGAAAAAAAGAGACGGACAGAGAGAGAGAGAGAGAGGGAGAGAGAGAGCGTCCTTTACGCTGATTTCATGGTGTTTGTTCATGTTGTGATTAGTGTAGCCTACACCTCTCATCTTGCTTACACAGGGTTTGAATAAATGTGAGTTTCTTTATTAGTTTATTAGTTGTTGTTTCTTGGGCAGGGGTTCTCAGTGTATCAGATCAATCCTGGTTAAGTATATTAATAAACTCATTATTCGGTCACTCTGAGCTCGGACCTCCGGACCAAAACAGCTGTTTCCTCCTGGGAGAGGTTCGGCCTCTGGCGTCGCTGTTTCCTCCGTCCATGTCCAAGTATAAAATGACAAACTTGCAGCGCGCATCCCCCGCCGCGCAGTTAAAGGTGAGGAGAGGAGCTCCTTTGATTGGTGAAGATCTGACTCGGCTGTGTCAAACCCACTCCATGCCTTTCTCTCCTCCTCCTGTCTCCCTCCCGCCCTCTCTCCTCCCTCTTCACCGTTTGCGCCGGTGGGAGGGACGAGGGGAGGGTTTACGCTGGCATAAGTCTGACTGCGCGGCCCACCAATCTTGCGAAATGGACCTGGGCCACACCCTGTTGGCGTGGCGAAGCTGCGCTGATGTTAGACTTCACCTGGTCTAAGAAACTAGGGCCCCTAGTCTCAACTCATCGCTAAGATCATTCCATAGTTTGACTCCCAAAACTAAAACACATATTTTACATGATTCAAAGACACATAATCCCCTTAAATGAAAATTCCATTCTCTTGATTTAAATAACTGTAGAATACAAACAGGACAGCTGTTATTCCTAACTCAAAAAAGTATTTCCAATGTTTTTAAATTCACAATAACCAGGGCAGCTGTGTTGCTGCTCCTGTACCTCTATATTTCTACATACATTTTGGTACAATACTGCCCTTCACCTCTGAATCGTTAATATAATATATTTTTAAGCAACACTTGGTTGCTGCTATAACTATACCACATGTCATCTCCTCTGTCTGTGTCTGAGAGTTAAAATCATGCATTTATGAAGTTCTATAGGGAGACCTCAAAATATCACCAGAATATCATCGCCCTCCTGTGTGTGTGTGTGTGTGTGTGTGTGTGTGTGTGTGTGTGTGTGTGTGTGTGTGTGTGTGTGTGGGGTGCGTGCTCTCAGAGGAGTCTACAAGGTCAGAGGAGATGAGCTGCTGAGTCACCTTCTGCTCTCTCATCCATTTCTATGTGTATTTATTGTAGATGATGTTGTTAAATTGTTGACAGCACTGGGACAGATGTGGCTAAAGCAGCATTAGGAGGGGATGATGACATCATCACAAAAGGCAGAATCTGAAAATAACCTTGACGAATATGAATATGAATTACTTGATTGCCAGGTTTCACTGATATTTGATGCAGTAAACCATAAACCTAAAAAAAAACCTAATATAACTATTTCTAAGTGTATTTTAGACAATAGTGTTAAAAGCACTTTTGATTTGACACTTTTCACTTAACCCTCCTGTTGTCCTCCTGGGTCAAGGAAGAAAGGAAGGAAGGACGAAGGGAAAGAAGTAAGGAAAGAAGGACAAAGGGATGGGAGGAAAGAAGGAAGGGAAAAAGGAAGGAATGCTAGAAGGAGGGAGGGAACAGATTGGGTCAATTGGGTCAAAAAGGAAGGAAGAAGTAAGGAAGGGAAAAAGGATTGTGGAAAGAAGGAAGGGAAAAGGGAAGGAAAGAAAGATGGAGGGACAGGGAACAGATCAGGTCAATTGGATCAGAAGAGGAAGGAAGAAGAAGTAAGGACGAAGGGAAGGAAGGAAAGAAGGAAGGGAAAAAGGATTGTTGAAAGAAGGAAGGGAGAAAGGAAGAAAAGAAGGATGACAGGAGGGTTAAGAGACAACATTACAAGTTGAGAGTAGAAGTCGTGAAAGTTCTTGTTGTTTCTCTGTCTCCTTTAGTAACAATAATAATACGTCTAATGAATATATTGCTGTAATGCAGGTGAGGCTCAGTGTATTGGAAGCACTCCTCTTCTCTGCAGTTCCTGAGCAGCTGGAAACCAGAGGTGAAAATAACATGAGTTAGTGAATCAGTCAGTCAGAGACATTTCCTTTTAGCATCACAGAAGTGAGTCAGACTAATCCAGCGGTAGCAGTGTGGATATTGCACCGCTGATAGTGGAATTGAGTGCGAATCACTTTGGATTCATCCTGACATTAACAACAACAGTGTGAGCACATTAGCTCTTAGCAGTGAGTGAGCTGTGGTGGAGCTCGCTGCCGGACTCTTAATTGCTCCCGTGAGTGGTGATGCTGTCTGACGGGTTGTTTGTCATCATTTATCCTGGTCTCTTCTTCTGTTTAACAAGGTTATAGGTTCAGTCTTAAAGCATTTACTGCACACACACACACACACACACACACACACACACACACATGGAAAGAGAGAGAGGGCATCACACATGTATACACAAAACACACACACAGTGGATTACCCTGAGTCTGTGCACTCTGTGTGCAGGCTGAGGCTGTTTCCATGGTAATTAATGTAAACAGAGGGGAGGTCTCCTGACATCCCTGTTGTGGTCAGGGCTGTTGCCATGGCAAAGCCATACTGCACTCCTTATGTGTGTGTGTTCATGTGTGATCACACAAAGCAGACACAAATCAAATCATCATCTTCCTTTCATTCCTGTGCAGTCAGCACCTCCCCCACTGACACACACACACACACACACACACACACACGGAACTCTCGCCTCAGGGAAATTCTGTTCATCAGGTGTCATTAACCATGTTTCCATCCACACGTTTTTATTCCCATTCAGCAATATCGAAATAAAAATGCCTTATGGAAACAGGAAAATTCGATTATATGTCATAAGTATTGATACATTTTCTAAATTGTTTTATATATATATATATTTTTTTTTTAATTATTTTAATTTTATCGATCTCATCAGATTTTCTCTTGATCGATACAAAGTTTATGTGACAAATGCTGATGGGAACAGTTCTTTGTTGGATAAATGTGAGTTGTCATGTTTTATGTCAATTCCGCATGTTCCAGCTGTAGACAAAGAAAGATGCAGGTGTACAGGACAGACTGGCGAATTTAACTGCTCCTGGAGCCCCGCCCATAATCGAGGCATTTTTTGAATTTCCAGCTTAGAGCATGTCAGTCAAAACTGAGGGGTTTAGTTCCTCTTTAACTTGGCTGGCATTACAGAAATGAATGGAAACACCTTAAAATTGCAAGAAAACGATTGGATACACCAATATGATTGCAAAACAGCACATGATGTCATTACGCACAGCTTTTTATTTGATTTAAAGGTCTTAGGGCGCAGTCGTACGCTGCCCAAGCATGTTGCCCCCTAAAGTCCAGATTAGTGGCTAGTGTGAGTGCAAGTGCATTCGGCAAGGGCATTCGTGCTTCAGCACGGTACAGAACAACTGGCCCTAGTGTGAGTGCACCCTTAGATGGAAACGTGCTTGAACCAGCATTATTCACATTCATATTTTATATATTTTATTTTCCTCAGATAATTCGATTGACAAGTGGATGGCACCATGGTTATTGATGAACCCAATCTATCAATGTTGTTATTGTGGTAACATATACTGGACAGTCTTGTACGTGGTTCCATCTGGGTCGTGGATTGAACTCATGCTATAATATCTCAGTTCCTGGGTTTACCTACCTGAGATCTCAGGGTGTGTGTGTGTGACCTGCAGTGATCTGGTCCTGCGCGCACTGGAGCATGTTGATGTTAATGTTTCATTTGGTCATGCAGAGCTCTGCATGCATGTCCCATCTGTCACGGTGGTGCTGGTGGAGTGGAGCCCGTCCTGCAGCTCTGTATGGGCAGCAGCTTGATCACAGCGTCTGCAGCTTCTAGGCCAGGTTCTGCTTTACCCTGCTCATTAGTGCATCTTTGTATTAATTGCAGAGGAGCCTGTTCATGCACTGCTCTCTCTCTCTCTCTCTTTCTCATATTCTGCTGTCAGAGTCACAGTGAGAATACAGACTATAATTGGCACTTAATTGCTGCCGTGGCAACAGTGCTATTTAAGCTTACATACTCTCCAACAAAGGCCTATAGTGCACTCACACACAAGAAAAAGAAGGAAGACACACAGAGAGGCAGGCTCTTAGCTCCCTGTCCCTCATTAACCTGTTTATGTTTTTACATATGGTGACCAGTGTGTGTGTGTGTGTGTGTGTGTGTGTGTGTGTGTCACCCTGTCCTCCTTTAAAGAGGAGCTATGCAGGATGTTTACCTTAACTATGCTACATTTATACCTTAAACAGCCTTATAGTAATAGTGCTGGTTAAATAAATGACTTGTAACTTGTTACAGGGAGAATGGAGGCTCTCTGCCTTTCCCGTAACCCATAATCTCTTGTTTATGACAGATACAACTACACAAATATACACATCATAACATTGTATATTATATATAACGTTATCCACCGCTCCATGGATTGATTTCTCATTGGCTTCGTTAAAAACAAATGCACATGGCTGAGAGGAGGGTTAGCAGCACAGAGGAAAAGAAACCGGACCTGGAGAGTTTCCAGCTGTAATGAAGATCTAGCCCATGACTGACTGACTGATTTCCACCACTGTGGAAGCCACAGTCTACTGAGCCACTCTGGTTTCCCTGCTACATGGGGAACTGCAGGGAAGAGGACGAGCACTTCCAGTACACTGAGCTTCACCTCCATTAGCCATATTCACAGCGTCGCCATCTTTGCTTACGACGTCACTCGGGGTGGGAAGATTCAACACCGTCACATAACGTTACCGTTAACGTTAGCAGTTGCAGCTAATGCCGGGTAACTAAATTCAAATCAGTTTAACCCAAATGTCATTTCACTTTGAAATATGGCCCCATGTCCCTTTGGACGTTAACAACCCATCCTTCCTTAAATCTGTATCAACAGACGTGGACTCAGTGGACGTGAGGGTCTAAGGGCAGAGGATGTTGTTATCTGCTGTGTGAAGACCTTTGAGACAAACTGTTTGTAAAAATGGGCTATACAAATAAACGTGCCTTGTCTAATAAATAAAGTATTCAAGATGAATGAATGCAGAGAGAAAAAAAACACGTGAATTGGCTCATTGTCACTGCACAGTTGAGGATCTATTACATTCATATATTTATTTCTACTCTGAAAAAGCATGTCATGATTTGTTCATGTTGCCATGGTAACTTGGCTTCAATGAGTCCCCCACTTTCTTGTAGTCACCAGGTTCACCTGTGAAGAGGTTTCCCCTCACACACTCACTCCTGGTAAAAAACTCACAAACACAGCAGACCGTCCTTTGAAGCTGCTCGCCGTCTGACGGGTTAGGTTATATGCACCAGCTCCATGTGCAAGTGGGCATGCATGTCACCATGGTTACCAAAGAATAGGCTATAGATTGCTGCTCATACTGATCTCCTCTAAAAGATCCCTCCACAAACAGCAGTTTAAAGGGATAGTAGCATTTTTTTAAAGTGGGGTTGTATGATCGACAAGTAGACCCTAAGTACTTTAATTTCAGTAGAAGACTCTCTGCACTCCTCCCGTTAGCAACGCCAGCCCATAGCCCTGCCCAGAGATTTACAACATACAGTGTTGTGAACAGACCCAAAGAAACGGCCTATTTTCGCGGCATAAAAGAGGTTTTACCTGAAAAAAAAAATACACAGTTCCATTGTTCACTATAATATAATTTTTTCCAGCCCCTCAAAGTGCAGGACCTAACCAACTGCTGATCGGTGGGCGCTAACCCTGGGCGGAGAGGGATTCGTGAGTTGGTTAGGTCCAAATAAAAACTGTGTTTTTCCTGCACTTTGAAGGGCTGGGAAAAATTATATTATAGCGAACAATGGAACTGTGTATTTTTTTTCAGGTAAAACCTCTTTTAGGCTGCGAAAATAGGTTGTTTCTTTGGGTCTGTTCCCAACACTGTATGTTGTAAATCTCTGGGCAGGGCTATGGGCTGGCGTTGCTAACAGGAGGAGTGCAGAGAGTCTTCTACTGCAATTAAAGTACAGTACTTAGGGGCTATTTGTAGATCATACAACCCCACTTAAAAAAAAAATGCTACTATCCCTTTAACAGACCTGCCAACCTGTACGCATTTTGCGTAGCAGGTACGCAATTTGACATCAAAATACGCTGGTACGCTCCGCCTCATTAAACTACTCAAAAAGCTGCAGACATCTGTGAGTGCTGTTAGAAATGTGCACGTGCAATACTCATGTCTGACAACACGATGCAGCAGTGTAGTGGTACAGTTTCAACCAATCATCATAGAGTAGCGGAGAATAACGAGTCTGCCGAACCCACAGCGTTGGCCCGCTCTCTCCTGTCCTCTGCCTCCCTCCGCCTCTCTCCCCGTTCCCCGTGCCCCCACCCGCAGCAGCTGGCGGTTAAAACGGTAAACTGGTGTGTGTGTCTGTGTGTGTGCACGCGTGAGTGTACGTGTGTGTCTTTTGGCAAATATGTACTGTTAATAACGTTACTTTCACGTTGAAAATACGATGTCATATCGGAGAAATAAGCACCGAGAGTTTTTTTTCCTATCGACATTAGCGCGAGCGGTGTGTGTGTGTGTGCGTGTGAGAGAGAGAATAAAGTAGCGTACCTAGATTGTAGTCAAGTAAGCTAGCTACTGTAAGATTATGAGTAAGCCTAAATGCAGAGGTGGGTAGTAACGCGCTACATTTACTCCGTTACATTTACTTGAGTAACTTTTTGGATAAATTGTACTTCTAAGAGTAGTTTCAATGCAGCATACTTGTTACTTTTACTTGAGTATATTTCTTCAGAAGAAGCGGTACTTTTACTCCGTTACATTGAGCTTCATTCCGGTTGCTACTCGCTACTTTTTCTTATTGATCCAATGTGCGATCTGTTTGTTTATGTTTTAATGGAGATACTTCCGAGCCTCTGTCACATGACTGCGTTTCACCAATCAGATGTAGCCACTCGCGAAGTTTGCCTTCTTTTAACCAATCAGACAGAGCCAGGCAGTCACATGACTGCACACAAAATCTCCGCGGTAAACCGGACAGCCACTCCGCCTCAAATTTGAGAAACTGCTGCTAGTAAATGATTAGGATGACGTCAGCCCTGGTATGTAGTGGATAATAGTGGATAATGTCCGTGAAGGTTCTCAGTCATCCAGGTCATCTTATTCTTCTTCCTCCCTAGGAAGTTTAAACCCCATACACACCTGGAGACATGTGACTCCTAGTCACATGACCGCCCCTCCAGTTTTGGGGGTGTGGTCATGTGACTTTGGTTCAATCATAGGACCCCCCCCACACACACACACACACACACACACACAGTCACAGATAGACACACAGACACCACACCCACACAAAGAGTTTATGGACAGTTCGTAGATCTTTCATAGATAGGCCTATGTATTGTGGCTGAATTTGTCTTCATTTATGTTACTTTGTAAAAAATGTCATTTAGGCTTTTGTCTTAGTTGTTAAATGTTGTTCTTTGGCAGTATCTGGATTTTTTCATTGCTATTATATTTTTGTGTATTTGATTAGGCCTACATTTACGCGCTGATCATTAAACGAACAAATCAGAGGTTACTCAGCAGTTACTCAGTACTTGAGTAGCTTTTTCACCAAGTACTTTCTACTCTTACTCAAGTAAATGTTTGAATGACTACTTTTTACTTTTACTTGAGTAACATTATTCTGAAGTAACTATACTCTTACTTGAGTACAATTTTTGGCTACTCTACCCACCTCTGCCTAAATGTAGTTACTTTCCTCACAGTTTTTCTCTAATTTTAAGGGTAGGAATCAGATATAGTAGGCCTGTATAAGGAGGGAAGGAATTATTTCTACAGTTTAAATATAATAATATACCTTGGTTTGTTAACAGCTACGTTTTTAAAGTGTTTTTGTTCCATTGAAAAGCTGTTGCTGATACAGTATGTACATGGCTTAGAAGGACATGTTATATGAAAAAATGGTTAAAATGTCCATATTTAGTTTAATAAATGTATTTAAGTCATAAATGTCATTTTATTGTTGTTTTTTTTATCGATAGTGAATGGGGAAGTAACTGCGTGCAAAGCAAAGTATTCTGCAAAAAAAGCCGCGCGACACAAGTGGTAGGGTGGATTCGCCTAATGTGGGACACTGCCTAATGTGGGACACTTAAGCTTAAATGGGTGTAGGCATGGACGTCGGAACTATTTTCTGAGAGGGGGTGCGGGATTTTTGTTGGGAGAGTCGGACGTTGTCTGAACCCCCCCCCGCTCCCACTCTCACTCACACACACAGTGCGCCATCTCTCTTTTACGCACGCAGCCATTGCGCATCACTGAAACAACTGAAGCTATAGACCACACAGCCAGATGCAGCATATTCAGACAGGACACAACCCCACGCAGCTTTAAGTGTTATAAACAATGCCACGGCGGGCAAAATGCATTACAAGAGGCTTAGCGTTACCTTTAGAAGAGTTGTATGCGGTGAGTGTGGCCATTAAAGAACAGCATCTTTCCACTGGGTTGGACATTTCCGGGTCCAGTCTCTCTCAAAGGCCAGCTGAAGCACCTGGACTTTTCTTTTATGAAGCATTGCACATCTGTGCTCCGAAAACACCCAAAACGGATCTTTTCTGAACCGATGATGTCATATCCCGACCGCTCTACCTGTACCGAGACACACCGCGACGTAGCCTACAGCTTCAGTCTATGGACGTAACTTAACTTAACAACAGCGTCTGACTTACTCGGCCCCTCGGACATTGGGAGGATGGGAGGGGGTGCGGCCGCACCCCCCGCACCCCTAGTTCCGACGTCTATGGGTGTAGGTCTTCCTATAGCAAAAGAAAGTTAATGTAAATGTGGTCTCACACAAGCTGTGATATTGCATGATCAAAATCACATGACATCTCAAATGTCCAATCATAGATTTGGGAGGGACAGCCTTCAAACCGGAGGCACCCTGTGTGCAGACCACCAAAATGCTAGGTACTTAGGGTTTGGACAAAAATAATGTTAAGGCCATAATTTATTAAAAAAAACAAAATTATTGCAATTTTTTGTCAAAATGTGTTTATAATATGCTGATGCATTAAAATATATCTTAATATGGTGTAACCATTCTCAATATTTAGCATTTTGATCAACATTTCTACTGTCCCACTTTAGGAAACATGCTTTCCTAAAGCAGGACAGGTGGTTTTTCCTAATGTGGGACAGTGCTTTTCCAGGTAAAACTAATAGGTTGAACAATAACAATTATTGTTTACATGGTTTTATTGTTATAATGCATTGTTTTGAATATTTTACAACAAAAGAAAATTATATTTATTAACTGGAAGTGGTCATAATACTGTTAAAGGGGTAAATGGCTCTGATTTTTTTTCTTTCTTGTTTCTAAATATTGTCTTTTTTGATAATGTTCATGAAAAATGTTGTGTTTAGAAGTATTCAAAGGATAGCACATTACTGATTAATTAAATGGAATGTATTTCAGATCACAGTGGCAAAAAAGAGTAAGGCAATGAGACAAAACCAGGCAAAGAAAACATGGGAAAAGAAAGGAAAATAATCAAGCAAGTGAACTCAACCAGTGGAAAAAAGACAGGATGAGGGGAGACATTACTGAATATAGGGAGATCACTGAGGATGGTGGTGTCCCACAATTGAGGTTGTTGACCAGGGCTGGGAATGACCCTAGCGAAGGGTAAAAGGTCACATCCACCACACAATTGGTAGAAAACCATTAACACTATAGAAGATGAAGCAGAACTAGGACAATAAGTGATATTATTGAACACTGGTTTGCAATCTAGCATTTATCATGTATATTAAGATGACTTTTAAACAGACTTTTTAGTGTCCCACATTAGGAGCATGACTGTCCCACATTAGGGAACAGAAATTGCCGCAAAAAACTTTGCAATCAGAGTTGAAATATGTATGGTATTTCTTTTAGGAGTGTGATATCAGAATTTTCTCTTTGGATTCCATTAGATCACAACCTAAGGATTTCAGAATGGTACAGGATGTAGATTGAAAGTGTTTGCTTCATATCGCAAAATACACCAGAAGTCTAAATTGCAAAAAATGTCCCACATTAGGCGAATTCACCCTACTCAAAATATTTTGCCAAGGTTGGCAGGTCTGCTTTAATGTGTAATCAAGCCTTTGGATTCCTGCTAAAATCACATATCACGTAACACTGCAGTCGATCCGAACCAGGAGTTCACATGGAAGCAACAGGTCCAGGTTCTCCACAGCTCCAACACACAGGAGAACCAATCAGGTGCAGTGTGGAACCAGGATCCCAGACCAAACTAGAAGCTGCAAGATGCTGCTCCAATTAGAGGTTGACCGATTAATCGTTTTGGCCGATTAATCGGCGCCGATAGGACGTTTTACAAACTATCGGAATCAGCGGAACTTGGCTCCGATAGTGGCCGATGGCTGCAGTTTTTTCCACAGCGCCATAAACTGCTTCTTCCCTGCCGCTGTCTGTCTCTCTGATCACTGAGGGACGGGGCTGCTCTTCACACACACACACAGAGCATGGGAGAGAGAGAGACAAGGCATGTGAAGCAGCAGCAGCAGCAGCAGAGGAGAAGTGACCCAGGTGAGGGTAGGTGCGGTGCGACAGCAGTAAGAGAGAGGCGGCAGGTGGAGGGGCTGACTGGAACGAAACTCTCTTGTTATTTAATGAGAAACACTGTAGTATTTTCTCTTAATCATATATGTACAGCCTGGGTTCCTGCATAGATAATGTGGTGGCGGCTGCCACGCTAAATATCTCACCGCCACCAGCTCACGAGTCAGTGTTTTTTTTTTTTTTTTCCCCTCCGGCTTTTTGTGCTTTTACTTTGAAAGGACAGCTAGAGAGAGACGGGAAGGAGGAAGAGAGAGCGCCGCTTCAGCTTCAGAGTTGGGGCAGACGCACAATAATGGCTCTTTACACTACAAAGTTGGGCTCTATGGGCTCTACTCGACTTGGTTTAGGTCCTGTTCCATAACAGCCGAGTTCCTCCTCAGCGGGGACGGGGTCGTCATATCACGGCCGCTACGCGCGTCTCGCTCTCTTTTTTTCTCTCCTCCCGTCAGCTCCAAACACACTCGTCCGCAACTCGATCACGATCATTACAGCGTGGTTTTTCTTTTTACAGTCTATGGGTTTTCCACACAGTAGGCTAATTATAGTGAAACAGTCACCTGTTAATGTACGGCGAAACCACACCACGAGCCAACGTGTCCTGTTTAGTTATGGTACAGACACACCAACTCCGTCAACCGACGTTCAGTCAACGGATTCCATTCATGTCTATGTGGAGCAGGAGCTCCGGCCGGGCGGGGCAGATGGATACAGCAGGAGGAGTTGACGGCCCCGTCGCCGTATGTGAATTTGCATAAAGTTCGATAGATTGAACTTTATGCAAATGAGGTCCGTCCAACGCAATGCAGCCGGCTCCAGAAACTTCGTTCAAACTATCAAACTAGGCGGTGTTGATCAAATATAAATCCAGATTCTGTTACTGCACTACACATTTCCCGCCTCAAATGTTTTCAGAAACATACTTTAGTGTGTTTAACTGTAAAATGAGATCGTTTGTGACCCGGCCGCCATGTTGGAAACGGCAGAGCGAAACTCAAGCTCGGCACTACGTCACATAAACGTCACATAGTCCTGCCCACTCGCCGGAGCGCTCGCCGGTCCGATGTGGCCGGAACCGTCGCCGCCGGAGTTGGTGTGTCTGTACCATTACAGTCTCCTCTCCTGCAGCGCCACGTCACTACAGCTGTTCTGATGTAAACAAACTCACGTGTGGAGTTCGGCTGTTCGTCACTCACAGGGTCCAGGGATGATTCAGTGTCCCACATCCTTTAGTTTTACACTAGCTAATAGCTATATGTTATTATTAAAAAAAAAAAAAACTATTAATATATAATATTTATATATTAATATATATAGGCTATCGGCCGATTAATCGGCTATCGGCTTTTTCCTGCTCCAAACTATCGTTATTATATCGGAATTAAAAAATCCACTATCGGTCGACCTCTAGCTCCAATACTAACCTCTCACCCCCCCCCCTTTTCCTCCTGGGCCAAGCCAGCTGAGCATGGTACAGACGGTGCTGGGGTCGCATGTTCGATTCCCAGTGCACCAAAACCACTCAGACTGTTGTTTAGTGGAACATGCCTCAGTAGAAATGTTTCTGTCCAGGAGCCAAGTGGCATGAGCCCAGAACTGGAGGCGGCATCGCTCCGGGCCTCTTTCCACCAAACCACCTACCTGCATTTCACCCCCCCCCCCCCCCTCTCTCTCTCTGTCATTCTTTCCTCCATATCTGCTGCACACTAATGCTCCAGTCTATATTATTCGTCCGTCTTGTCTTTCCATTTTCTCTCTGTGTGTATTAGGTGTGTGTGGCCTCTTTTCAAAGCCAGTGACAGTTCAAGCAGATTACTCTGTATTCACAGCACATGAAAATAGCGGTGCATGTGTGTGTGTGTGTGTGTGTGTGTGTGTGTGTGTGCGTGTGTGTGTCCTGCTCAGTGGTGACGTTAGCTTGGCGCTGCGTGTTCTGTCCTTGTGCATGCTCTGTCATTAAGTATTAAGTATTGATCAGGCAGGAACAAATCTGCACAACGGACATTATCCATGTGTCTGTGTGTACTATGTTTGTGTGTGCACATATGAGTGTGCGCGTGTGCATGTGCATGCTTCCTTCCCAGCTGCCTTCTTCTGCTGCACTCCTTTGTTCCTTTCTCATCCATTTAATCAGTAATTCTGACTCCATTGGATTTGATTTCACTCAACAGCGCCGTTTAGACCCGTATGCATTTTAAACCTCAAGTTGATATTATTACCAGGAAAATAAAATGTGAAATCATCAGATAAAACCCACGATGGTGATAGCAGCAGGGAAAGATGAGGATGTGGTTGGGAAGCTGCTGTGACCAGAGGACTGCAGAGAAGAGGTTTGTGTTTGCTGCTGATCTCGTGAGAGATGTGTTTATATTTCTCTCTAAATGAATTTATGTAATTGCTGAAAGCAGAGCCTCAGTACATGGCCTTGATGATGATGATGGATGATCACTTGTTTTATAATGTCATTCTGGTAAAACTAGTGTGGAATCTCTAATCAGGTTGCTTTGTTTGTCAAACTACTGGTTACAGATGGCCTGGAGATCAACATGGCATTCATGTTCCTCGTGTTGCTGTCACATGGCATTGTGTCTGACCCCTCCATGTTTTTCTTTAGATCTTTTTATCTTCATTTTGTACTTTTGCTGTTCTTGACATCACTAAGCAATTAACTCATGAAGTCTCTAAGTCACTAGATCATCAGATCTCTAGATGTCTGTGATCCTGCTGTCTGCAGATCTTTGTCATCTTTTTGTGGGGTTAGAGAGGTGGCTTTTATGCCCTTATTTTGATAGGACAGCTGGAGAGAGACAGGAAATGGGACGTGGGGGACAGAGGGTGTGTGACACGCAGCAAAGCACTGCCGGATGGAATCGAACCTGGGGTCAGTGCAGCGAGGACTATAGCCTCTGTGTAATGGGGCGCCTGCTCTACCCAGTGAGCTAGACCAGTGGTTCTGAAACTTTTATACATCAAGGACACCTAAACTGACACAAATTAGACCACGGACCCCCGTTGGACAAGATTTTGAAACAAACATCAGAAAACTAGATGGGAGGGTAACTGGACAGATGAACCTGACAAGAGACTATAGAGGAGCAGGTTAGAAAGGCTGGAAGGCTGCAGGATGGAAAACACAACTTGTCTTTCAGGGAATAAGTGTAAATGGGCCCGAAGATATAGTGAGAGTTGGAGTCTAGCAGCTACTGGGCAGGAAGGCGTTGTGACAGGAGAGTCAGTGATGTGAAAAAGGCAGGCAGAGAATGAATGAATACACAGCATGAACTGTGTTTCAACAGTCTGACAGAGTGCTCCAGGTCTCATGGAGGCAGTGGGAGGTGTTGGTCATGACTGCCAGTTTGGCCATCATTCATTTCTCTCCCACCTCCCATGATGAGTTCAGAAAGAAGATTTTCACTTCATCTTAGGAGGCAGATATTTTTCTAGCCACTGGTTTTTAAGGAGATATATTATCATGGAGGTATATGAAGATACAAGATTGTTTTTTATAAGATATGAAGATTCTTTTATTTCTATATTATTTCCACATTTCTGCAACAATGGATGGATTAATGTGGAAATAAACACGTGTCTGTGACACATTGAAATGTGAAAGGACGCAGTAAACTCCTTGTCCATGTGTCCCAGGTACACAGCTCATTTTCAAATGTCATCCTCCAGTAAAACCCTCTTGACATGTCTGGTTCTACTCTGGGTACCAGACAGTTACAGGAGGCAATGTTCTTGTTATTTCTTCTTAAGCATTTGTAATACCAGACTGTGGTTTGACGTTACATTTTTCTTATTAACACACAACAGCTCTTTCCCCCAGTCCTTCCCTACACCAACTCTTAGCTGACCTCAACCCGGGTCTGAGTGGTGGGGACAGATAACGTATGCACAGCCAAAATAAAAATCAGGTGCTGGAACAAAATAAACCACCACTGACATTACTTTACTGAAATGTATTGAGCAAACGGCACGTTTCACATCTGGCTTCTTCAGGTTCACTCAACAGGATGATGAATATCTGTCGATAGACTCAACGGGTCGATAAACAATTCAATAGAAAAGGACCTGTGAACAAGCATCTCCCTTCCTCTTTCATTAGCCTATCATGTCTCTTGATACTGAAGTCATTAGGCTACTTCCTTCCGGCCAATCACACACTCTGTCACCAAGCTCCTGTCCCCTGCCCCACTAGCTGAACATACTGTAACACAGCAACACATGCATGCCTAAAGGGGTGTTCACACCAAACGCGATGAACGCGATTTTTTCGCGCGACAAATGAGAATCCGTCGCGCTATTGCTCGTATTTTGACGCGTGACCGTTTTGTGTAAATTCTCGTCATCGCGTCATCGCGCCCCCCCTCCCCTCTACTGTCAATCCAGCTAACAGGACGGATGTAAAAATGTGTTGAGACACAGAAAGTGCACTCATTTTACCGTAGGCTTGACAATGGACGATGTGAAGCTGATCCTTGACGTCCTGGTCCTGGTGTAGCAGGTAAAAAAAACTCCGCTCAGCCCCGCTCGTATCGCGGCCGTTGTACGGTACTTCAGACTGACTGTTGCTGAGTTTGAGGACTTGCTAGCTAGGGTTGTTGCCAGGATCTCCAGGCAGGACACCAACTAAAGTTACAGGCGCTTCATTTCAGCTGCAGAGTGCCTGTCCATCTGTCTCCGTTGAGTAGCAGTCGGTAGCAGTGTATTGTTGTGTCAGAATCTCAACGCTGATAGGCTGTCGCGTCACGGCGTCACGCGATGTCGTGTCAAAAGTTCAATATTTTCAACTCGGGCGTTATCGCCGCCCGGCACGATTTCGCGTCTAATCGCGTCTGTGCATTGACTTTACATGTAATCTCGACGCGCGACAACGCAGCATCGCGTTTGGTGTGAACACTACTTAAGCATGTTGTCAAGTTCTAACAAGACGGGTAGTGTGGTTGAATAAAGAGTTGAAGTCGAATTATTTTCTTTTCATTTTTAGTTGTCTTTATTAAAAGTAGATCAAACATAAAATTACCCACAAAAATGTAAAAGATAATTATCGATAGCGACCAATATCACTTTTTTGTTTGTTTTTTATCAATATCCTTTTTTTTTTAAATCTCACCCAGCCCTATAGCCAAGACTAGAACCCCCCTCTCCACATGGATCCCCTATTGGTGGAAAACCAACAAAAACAAACACCCCCAGCTCTCTTGTATGAGCCTGCAGCATCTGTGGTGTCAAGAAGGAGACTTAAAACATGTAATCTGGATGGACGGTCTTCAACACGTATGACAGATATGTTAAAACCCAATACTCCTGTCAGCACTGTGCTCACTCTGGGATGTTCATGTGAACTCTGAATAGTATTCTTGCTTGGACTTCACATCTCTGTTTCCTCCTCTCAGCCTCATGTGATGGACTTGTCTGTGTGTGGTTGTTTCTTGGTGGCTGCTCTTTGACTCCTCATGTTTACCACTGAAACTGAACCATGTCCCCTCACACAGCCACATTGTGCGATGATGATTCTCAGTCAGACACTGAGCAGCACCGGTGGCTGCTGTCGGTCTCCATGTTAAATGTGTCACTGTCACCTTGTCGCTCTATTCTAGTCTCTCCACTTCTATCTCTGTCTTACAGTGTGTGTGCGTTTGCATGCATACAGTACGTGTGTGTGTGTATAGCGGAGATTTTTTTTTTTTTAAACATGTGCTTGATGAAGAAACACCCATGGCTGCTACATCTCCTGCAGCGGTGGAGGCAGTGGAGCTCGACTGACACAGTTCCACAGGTTCATGCTGGACAAAATGCAATCATTGTTGCCGCGGGTAACGGTGGGGACTGCCAGCTAGTCAACCCCTTACACACACACACAAACACAGCCCAGTGTTTGACTTTAGCTACCAGATGTTATACAAGCCTCCCTTGTCCAATCAACTGAACCACACACTCTTTCTCAGGGTGTGTGTGTGTGTGTGTGTGTGTGTGTGTGTGTGTGTGTGTGTGTGTGGTGTGTGTAGTTGTACCTTATCTATTGGTTCATTCTTCATTCATTCAATCACATCATAGCCCCCCACCCCCACCCCAAGAGGACCGCGGCCTTGTCAAGTCAGGTGATAATTCTCCATGGCTTCACTATGAACCTTTAACATCACACACATCGGCCTTTGATCCATATTTATTTATTAAAAGTCATTGATTATTGGTGATTGTTCATTTAATTGATCCATTTGAAACATCTGTGCTTCCTCAGTAGACCACCGTTCATCTGCGTTTCAGTTTCTCTCCCTGAGGGTTAATGAATGGAAAGCTCCGAGTGAATCAGTCTGATTGGTTGTCGGACCGTCCACTTCGGTCACCAGGGACAACCGGCGGTGTGCTCACTTGTCACCGCAAAACATGTGTGAAGCGTGAGGTGAGAGACAAAGAGCGAATGATGGAGGAGGAGGAGGAGGAGGAGGAGGAGGAGGAGGAGGAGGAGGAGGGGAGGGGGTGAAGGTGATGAGAAAATGAGATTCTGCGGAGAGCAGGCACTGCAGGAGAGGATCTGTGTGTGTGTGTGTGTGTGTGTGTGTGTGTGCTACTGTGATGGTACGCAGCAGTTTTAAGAGCAGCCGGCCTGGTGGCAGATGGGTGGCTTGTAAAATGTAGTTCTAAAGGGCTCAAGGGCTTTGTGCATGGCAGCACACACACACAAAGACACACACATATTGATGCAATAGAGCTCATATAGAACAGCTGCTTTCCCCTCAAATCAAGAGAGTTAAACACACAAATGAAACAGCAACTGAATGAAAGCAGAAGAGGAGGAGGAGGAGGAGGTGTGATGAAGGTTTAGTGTGATGATTGAATGAAAAACAACCTGGTGTGAAATTCATTTTCCAAGCAGCAGGTGTGTAAAATGAAGAGATGGAACTGATTTCATCTGCAGCTTCTTTCTTTCTTTCTTTCTTTCTTTCGTGCTGTGTCTTCAATCAGATACTTGAGTCATGTGGTTCACTCACATGTAGAAGTGCATGAGGTGTAGGGTTGCAAAATTCCAGGAATTTTCAAAGTTGGAAACTTTCCATGGGAATTAACGGGAATATATGGGAATTAAGAGGAATATATGGGAATAAACTGGAATAAATCCAAAATTTACAAAATTGAAGGTTGGCCCTTAACAGGGAACTTAAATATAGTTGGGGAAAATATATTGTATAGCATAATCTTGGATAAAACAACCAGATTTAAAGCAAGTACACTTGAATATCTATGCTATTCCTCAATCACATGCACACAGCACACTTCTTAATGCAGGGCTATAGGCAACACCCCCTATATGCACGGGGGGGGGGGCAAACAAAATATTAACATTTATGTTTGGATATGATATAGTTTGTTTAAATTACCCCCAATTTCCAGTTAATTCCCATAGATTCCCAATAATTCCCATAAATTCCCATAATTCCCATGGAAAGTTTCCAATTTGAATATTTCCAAAATTCCCCAGCTTATCTTCCCATGGAAAGTTTCTGGAAATTTCCACCCCTTTGTAACCCTAATGAGGTGTGATCTCAAATCAAACATTGCTTGCTGTGCACTCATCTCATCACCTTTGTGACATCACAAAGTTACATAAAAACTCTTGAGGGTCTTCCAGTCTGACCCCTGACTCTTGTATTTTCTGTTGCTTTCCTGCAGCTGCTCAGTCAGATCTTCTGTTATCAAACTAAACACCAAAACAAAGGGAGGCAGAGTGAGTGTGAACCCATCTTTAACACTGCGTGAGCTCAGTAATTCTACCATTTAGATCCCATTTAGACCAGGTGCAGCCTGTATCTGATGATCTTAATATGCAGAAAATGAGACTGTGGTGGTAATGTGATTGGATCTGCCAAGTGGAACATTAGAACATTAGCATGATTTTTATTTATTCACTTACACTCCTGGGGTTGATAATCATTTCAAATTTTCTTTTCTCACATCTAAAAAACCTGACGATCCACAGTAACAGTCACAGCAACAATATCAGGCAGAATAATTGGAAATTTAAATTCAGTCTAGTCTTACAGTGGTGCGTGTGTGTGTTGTGCGTTACGAAGACGAGCAGTGCGATGAATGAAGATGAGTCTGCTCGACCCTCAGCTTGTCCAACGTGGCATTGGAGTAAACATCCCTCTGCTCTTATCCCTTCTTTCCATGTTTGCTCTTTTTTTATATCCTCTTGTTCAACATGCAGTCGACCTGCAGCTGACAGAGAGCAAGGCTGCACAGCACTGTTGAATCTCTGCCTCTTCATGGCCTGGCTCTATGTTTCTGACCTTTTAGTCCCAGTTGCACATGAGCTTGTTGGTATTGTGTCATGAAGTCTTTGTTCTGTTCTGAAACCCAAGCTGAACCTCCAGGGCTCAGAAGCTCCAGAATAGCTGAGCCCTGGAAATAAGGCTGGCTGAGTCAGGGTCATTTTAAACTTTCATCACTTAAAGGGGAACTACTGTATGCAAGTCTGGTCTCTTCTCCTCTGTTTTGCTAACCCTCCTCCCGGCCATGTGCATTAGTTTTCAACGAAGCCGGTGAGAAAGCAATCCATGGAGTGGTGGATAACGTTATTTATCATATAGGCTTGTCACAATACCAGAATTTCTGTATTTGATACTAATACCAGTAAATTTCCACGATTCTCAATACTTTTTCGATACCACGTTTAAAAGAAGAAGAAAAAAACAGAACCAATGTAATTCTAAAGTCATTAGGCTACTAACTTTCTTAAGCTCCATCAACTTCTCACACTGCACAGAATTTAAAGAATAGAAAGAAACATGAAATAATGAAGTTTGTCACACACCTGTCCAGCACAGCACTATTACACCAAAAACACCATGTCTACACAGCTCAGAGTGCATTTTAAAACACAATAACGTCGTGACATACAGAGGCTCTGACTCTTTTACAGCACCGACAGGCTTTTATCTGTGTGTTTATCCATGATTCAAAAACCTGCTAATTGTGCTTGGAAAAGAATATCAGCATCAGTGACAGGCTGCAGTTGTTGTTCAGTCCTGGTTTACAGGAATATGTGACAGCACTCCACAGCAGGAAGCAGAAAATGCTTTTGGTTTAGGGCAAATATGCAAATGTTGCAACCATGCAGTTTTACATCTCTCTCAGGCTTCTCTCTGCAGCTCTAGTAACAACAAGTAACTGAACCGAGCCTCTCTTCTCATTGGCTGACTGTTTTCTGGGTGATTTAGTAAGAAAATAGCAGATTTAAGGTGGACACTAAGAAAAACCAAATCCTGCAAGTGTTTGATGGTAGGCCCAGGTGGGCGGGGCTTGTGACTGCTTTGTTGTGACATCACAATGTCACAGGAAGTCCTGACAGCTGGTTTTAAGGCTCAGTTTCTGAATACAAGCTGTGTGCATTTCTCTGTGGACTGAGACTTTGATACTACTATATTTGATAATATAGAAACCAGAGCTGCTTTATAATCACACTATTTGGACATCTACCTTTATACTGTGGACCTTTAAAGCATCAAAGCATCATGACATAGCTCAGATAATTGATTATCTAGAACTGCTGCCTGGAAAAATTAGCAAGAGGGAGCAGACAGTGACTGGTCTCTGTCTCTAAATCCTCCTGCTGCTGTCTCTAGCCTCCAAATAACTAGTCGTTACAGCACCACATTGTGTAAGTGTGTAAGTTTAGGGATGAGTTGATCTATTTCAGGTCCATTTTTTCCTATAGGCAAGTCATTACAGGGTGAACGGTGCTCGGTTAACAGTTTCTCAGCATTGTGATCATTCACGTTATCTAACAAACAAGCATCTGGTGACCCATGTGATGTTTTGTTGTTGTTCACAGAGGAGCATTTTCAGAGGTGGTCCTGGCCCAGGAGAGACTGACCGGCCGGATGTTTGCAGTGAAGTGCATCCCTAAGAAGGCCCTGAAGGGGAAGGAGAGCAGCATCGAGAACGAGATCGCTGTACTGAGAAGGTGACACAAAAACACACACACACACACACACACACACACACACACATACGCACATTAACTTCCTCAGTCTCGGTTACTAGGGAAACTGAGCATTTCCTCTTTCACAAATCACAATCCCCGCGCCCAGGTCACGACACACAGCCCACCTACCACTGATGCTTACAGACATCACGACTGAAACTTCTGAATCAGGTCTGGATGCTGAGCTCTGTGCCGATGTTCAAAGATGATGTGAATGGAAAAGTAATGAGCTCTAATGACTTCTAAAGGCAGAGGGCGTCATGAAGTTTGACAGATTTAGATGATTCTGTCGGAAGAGGCACAGGAACAGAAGAAAACACTAGATGAGGTCAGAAACATTAGAACCCTTAGAGTACAGGACATGTCTCATTAAATAGATAATTGGAGTTGTTTGACATGGGGTTGTGTGAGGTAGAACGAAATGTCAGTGTGCGGTAGAAGCCTTGTTACTGATGACCTTGCTCTCTCTCTCTCTCTCTGCTCTCCCTGCTCAATGTGTCTTGTGTTTACTTCTTCCTCTGCCTCCTTAAGTAGTAACGATACATGTAATGAAAGCAGTTTATCTGCTGTAATGGAGGTGAGCCTCTGTGTATTGGAAGTGCTCCTCCTCTTCCCTGTAGCTCCTTAGCAGCCAGGAAACCAGAGTAGCTCTGTAGACTGTGGCTCTGCTGACCACTGGAAATGTTATCAGTCAGTCAGTCAGTCAGTCAGTGTTGACCATGCATCAGTCTGATCTCTGTAGATAGCTGCTATATTCATGACTGAGACAGGGATACTTCACCCAAAATCAATAATTCACCAATTTTCAAGGTTTGGGTCATCAAAATGCTTTTGGAGTTCCAGGGGGATCCGGCTGGCATAGTGTGTGTTTTGTCCAAAACTCACACTATGAAACATTCAAATACCTCCATACTGCTCGTCCATACTGACCCAAGTGTCCTGAAGCCGCCACATGAAAAAGTTTTTCGGAAAAAATTAATTTGATCTCTGGTTTTTGCTGTGAGATGTTCGTTCGTCGTTGTTAGAGTGCCTATCGTTGTAAACCATGGATGTAAACACGGAAGAACATCTCGCAGCAAATCTCACACATGCGCACAAACATCAACGTTTTTTCCAAACAACCTTTGTACGATTCAAAAGTGAGCGCTATCCGCCGCCATTATATGAAAATCCGTTGCCAGCCGGACCCTCCCCCCAGAACTCCAAAAGTGTTCTGATGACAGTGAGTAGATGATTGGTGAATTATCGATTTTGGGTGAAGTATCCCTTTAACAAGTCACGATTCAGAGCAGGTCACATAACCTACTGTCATTTTCATTATGTCACGTCATTACTTTGCTTTTTGTTTTTGATGTGAATATCGCTGGGAAAAAGGAGCTAGTGCACAGCTGGCTGTGGGGTTTTAATCATCAATACTGGACCATTCAAATAAAATGTTGTTTCAGTTGAGCTCAACAAACAGAAATAACTAAATGTCATTGTTATGTTAGTATGGTGTTATCGTGGCCACAGATAGTAAAACAAATGATAAGAAAATTAAGTTATTTGGAATGATTAGTCCTATTTTGCAGGTGAACAAATACAAACGTCACTTATATTAGACAGAGGCCAGTAGTATCTTGTTGACTGTTGACATTTCATCCCCATTTCCCATGGCACACAGTTTTCTGGGAATGTCCCATCTGGACTGATAAAGATAGCTGGGATGCAACCTAATGGTCTCATTAGGTAACAGATGTACCACGGTGTAACTGATGAAGCCGGAAGCTTTGATCCTCCGAGAGTCATTACCACACAACACATTATACAGTCAACTAACATTAAACAACACCAAAATTCTTAATCCTCATATCATATTCACATGTTGTGACCATTCAACTGCTTGTCTGATTCACTTTTATGTCCATCAGGAAGAATAGACTAATTTTATATATTTATAGATTAGATGTTGTTTGAGAGACACAATTAAACACGTGTTGTTTGTGGCTCTGCAGAAACGGACTTCCTAGTTCCTGATGTAAAAAACCCCATTCAGTTACTGTTACTCAGACTCAGACAGCTTTATTAGTCCCCAAGGGGCCAATTCAGTTTAAGCAGTCACCTTACACCAGGCATAACATTCTGAGTTAACCTAACCCTAAGAAACAAAACAAAAAACAAAAACAATATATTAAAGCACACTGATTAAAAAGAGAGCATTAGGACAGCTAGGAGACAAGATAAATCAATGAAGATAAGAGAGAACAGTGAAACAGCAGTACAATCATGCAGAGACAACACATATAATCAAAACATACAAAAGCAGCAGATAAAATACAGTATAATCACACATCAGCACATACAATCATATTCAGGAGTGCAGACAGACATCACATACTGTATAGACAGGCAGCATCCATGATCATGACGCAAATAACACACAGCAAGTTCATGCTGGTTCTGATAGGAAGCTGTCAGAACACACCTGGAGAGACCTGGATCAGGCGCTAAGCTCCACCCACCACCTGCCTGCCCCAGGTTGACAGGTGAAAGAGGAGAGAGCGTGGAGATGGTTAGAGGAGGAAACATCAAAGAGTCTTTGACACGTGTCTGAGCCTCAGTCAGACCCAGACTGATGAAAGCCCAGCTGTCTCAATCCGTGTTTAGACTGTCGGTGTTTGACTACAGTTCAAGGTGGAAACACTCAGTCAGGGCGATGATGCTTTCACTCATCATCTTTCATGTTATGGATGTTAACAAGGTTGAGCACCTGATTTTCATCAGAGGAAGTATTTGATTATTCCTAACAAAAAATATAAATTTTAAAGGAGACATATCATGCCCCTCTTCCACAAATTAAAATAGTTCCCAGTTGTCCTAAAGACATGTCTGTGACATGCTTTGGTCAAAATACCCCAAGGATCAAACATCACAGCTCTTTTCATCCTCTCAAAACAGCCCTGTTCAGAACGGCTGGTTTCAGTGCCTGTCCCTTTAAATTCAAATGAACCACTGCTTGCCCCACCCCACCCCTTCTACTGGTACCAGGTAGGGGTGGTATTATGCAAAATTGAAAACTATTTACATTATTGCTAGACTACCAAGGGAACAGCTCATAAAACCACATGGATTTCAACCGGGGGAGCCTGAAAATTACAGATTTGTTTTGTCAGTTCTCACATTTTGGGGGCCAGAAGGCAAAACAAACACCCAAATATATGTTAAAGAGCCTTCAGAAAGTGATATTTCCATAATATGTCCCATTTAAATGTATCAACTTGTAATTTCAGCCCAAGACAGAGCTAATGTTGAAACTTAAGACAAGATGAAAAGCCACAGAACATCTGTAGGAGCAGTGACAGAGGACGTGTGTAGGAGAGATGAATGAATGAATGAGTCCTGTGGTATAAGATGTGTGTGTGTGTGTGTGTGTGTGTGTGTGTGTGTGTGTGTGTGTGTGTGTGTGTGTGTGTGTGTGTGTATGTGTGTGTGTGTGTGTGTGTGTGTGTGTGTGTGTGTGTGTGTGTGTGAGTGCTCTGCCATTACACACACACTGTTTGCTGCCAGCCTGTCATTATCCAGGCAGGGCCTGCAGTAAATACACACACATTATCCCTGCTCAGCCTCCTCTATGTGTGTGTGTGTGTGTGTGTGTTGTCCAGGTATATGACTCATGTCTGTTCACACAGTCATATTATGAGGACACAGAGCAGGACCCCATAATGTGAAGTATTAAACGTTTATGTGTCGGTGTCTGTCAAGGATAAAGCAAAACTCTGAACTATAAATGTAATGTAAGTCAATGTACACACTACTTTATGTGTGTGTGTGTGTGCGTGAGTCACACCTCAGCTCTGCCTTCCTGCCGTCTCAGACATCACACACTCCATAATAAGTGTTAGATGCTTACCTGTGCACCTGCTGCGTGTGTGCGAGGGTGGGAGGGGTGGGGGGGCTACCTCTTTTCAGAATACAAATGATGATTAACCCACACATATTAAATCAGATGTGTGTCTCTAGCGCACAAATGTTCGCCCTCACACACACACACACACACACACACAGTTAGAGTTAGCTCTAACTCAGCTCAGCACAGTGTGTGTTGGAGCTTTTGATCACATCACATGCTCTTCATCAGCAGATTGAATTTGCCACTATGTGGAAACAGTGGCGTATTCTGAGAGTGGCCTTGGGTGGCACGGGCCACCCCTGACATCTGATTGGCCACCCCAGGTACCACCCCAAAATACAATGGGCTATATGCCCAGTCAGAGGCATTTTATACATTGTTTATACTGGCTTTTGTCAAGTAATTCTTTTCTCATTGAGATTTTCTGTCACAATTGTATTAATTTGTATTTTCTGTATTTTCCTGTCTAGTTTTTCTTGCAGTGTTAGTAATTTCAGTATGGGTTTTGCAGACAAAATGGGTATGGCCAAAACCTGCGTGGGTGTGTGTTTGTGTGTGCACGTGCTCACGCTTCATGCCACCCAACCATAAGTCAGTGCCCCACTTGGGCCACCCCTATCAAAAATGTCTGGTTACGCCCCTGTGTGGGAATGAATATCATACAGTATGATTTAATAGAAAGCTCCAGAACAGCCATACAGGTAGAACTATATTATGAAGGTATTTCTAATGAGGAAAACCATAAAATATAGTTGAGAGCATTTTATCAAATAGATGTCTGTTCCTCACAGCACAAAAAGAAGGGAGGGTTAAAAACCTGAATTTTGTGAGTCCACGTGAACGTCCGTCAGATGATTCCGCACCGTCGTTCCTGTTCTTTGTGTGAACCAACAGCATCAGGAGGATTAAGAGTTATTTAGATCTACTAATGGGCCATTGTCACACAGCAGCTTTGTCATCCAAAGCTTCACTAATGGTTGGTCTTTTGTTCTGCAGGATCAAGCACGAGAACATCGTGGCTCTGGAGGACATCTACGAGAGCCCAGACCACCTCTACCTGATCATGCAGCTGTGAGTCGCTCCTCTTTACTCTGTACCTCAGTGCTGGAGAGATAGTGATGCTCACAGGGTCTGTGGGTGTGGGTCTGGAGGGAACTTCACAGTGGGTTAAGCCACTTACGACTCCTTCTCCACTAGACCCAAAAAAGACAGGCTGACACTGGTCGTCATCAGTGGGAAAGGGAACAATCAGCATTCACACCTGGATCACACGACTCTGCACTAGACACAGGTAGTCATCAGCTGTGGCTCTGCTCAGAATGGATGTTAACACAACACACAGGTGAACCCACTAATTAACACACCTGTCACCTGTTAGTAATCAAAGCAGGGTCACACAGAGCAGACAGGGGCATGCCCCGCCCACCGGCCTTGTAGTGTCCCCTCATTGGCTCCCAAGTTTGAAAATTTGAATTGCTAATACATATTTTTTTATATTCTGTAAATCCAATTCCAGTAAACACACTACCTTCTTATTGGTAACACTTTATAATAAGTACGCATTAGTAAAGCATTAATAAATACTGAATTCTTCATTAATAACGCATGGATACTCATTAGTATGTAGTTTATTAATACAGTTGATGCTTATCAATGATGAGTAAAACATTTTAAACTGTGTTTATAAACTACATACTAATGAGTATTCCTGTGTTATAAATGATGAATTCAGTATTTAGTGCTTAACTAATGCTTAATAATGTGTACTTATTATAAAGTGTTACCCTTATTTCTTATAAATAAAGACAATAAAACAGACAAATAATGGTGTTTTTCAGGGGGACTACTAAAAACAGTAGTTAAAGCAGATATCAGTGGAATGTTTTTGTTAATATAAGTCCTAAATAGTCCTATTTTCCGTCAGCAATCACTTACATGAAGTATTTCAGCCTAAACACGAGTCTCTCCGTCACTCTGCTCTGCTGTAACCCGAGGAGAAAATTTTCCTTGTGGGATACAAGTGTTATCCAATGAGGGGAGAGAACGGCATGAAGGGCTGTGTGTGCAGCCAAGGGATGCGCGTGAATGTGGTGACGTAGCACGAGGACCAATTGATGCCTGACAAGGGCGGGGGCTGCTAACTCATGGTGCGTTCAAGGAAACTCGTACTTTGTGTTTTTCCTTCCTGTGAAGTCATACCAGTTCGATCTGGTACGAGTTCACGGGTCGGAAGTTACGAGTGGCCGTTATAGGGAACTTTCACAGACAACAGGACGGTAAAAACACGAGCTACGGGTTACCTGGAACGCTACCAAGTCGTAGTTGTGACTTGAAGCTGTAACTTACGGTTTCAAAAGCCTGCCTTGAACACAGCATTAGCCGAAACGGCCGTGCCGCTGTTATCTGCTTTAATAATGTGTACTTATTATAAAGTGTTACCCTTATTTCTTATAAATAAAGACAATAAAACAGACAAATAATGGTGTTTTTCAGGGGGACTACTAAAAACAGTAGTTAAGGTAACAAAAGAGAGCTCCATTCGTGAGTTTGTGTGTGTGTGTGTGGGTGTCAGAAGCAATCGTGGTTTTTGAGAATGGTCTGCAGCTGTTGCCTCATGTTGATTCTATTGTATATTATGACCGCGTGATATTATAACGTATATTATTCGTAATATTATAATGTGTCAGCATCCGCCGTGGTGCTTTAGATAGCAGGCAGCTTTGCACTTGGTGTCATACAGTATGTGTTGATTGAATAATTAGATTATCACATCAGTTATATGTTGATGTATCTTATTTGCTGTCTTATTTCTATCTATTCATTTTCTAAGCCATAACATCAAGCTTACAGAGCCTTGCAAGTGTGACTGAGTCCTGGCGACAGGTCTGCACAGAGGCTCCCAAACTTTTCCAAGAGAACCAGATGAAATGAAGAGGTGGTCAATAGGCTTAATGATCGGTTTAGCTCAGTTAAAAAGTTTATCTCTTCTTCCTTCTCCTTTTATTAATGAGTGGACAGACAACAGGAAACAAGGGGAGGGGGACGTGTAGCAGCGGTCACTGGCACTGAGATTCCCTAGTTGTACAGAACAGAAAACCAACAGAGGATATGAGCTCTGAGCGAAGTGGAGCCTGATCCAGATTCAAGAGACTATTTCAAAAAGCTCTTAATGTTAAATCTGTCTCACACAGAGGCTGAATGATGTGCTATCAGCTTGTTCCACTGCCCCCACACTGACTGGTATACTCTACTTTTTTGTGATGGGCTAAAAGAAAATCATTACGATTGTGATGAGTCGTGATTTCGTTTTTTTTTTGTTTGTTTTTTTCAATTTTGATGTGAATTCTGTTGAGTTGAACCAACCGAACACGTTCACTCCACACGTGAGGAATAGGATTTTGTCTCTGTGGCACCACAACACTCAGCACTCAAGTCTGTTGTGGCACAATTAAAAAGCTGCAGCTCCTTCACTCAGTTCCATCTGGTCACATTATGGTTTGGAAAACATTTCACAGAGTTTTTTTTTTTGTCCAGTTTTTGATCTCATTTTTACTTTTTGCCCAGTGTTTTATTTTTAGATTTTCTGGCTGTAAGAAACGAGCATTAAACAGACTCTTTAATCTAAATGTAACACCTGAACAAGCTGAAAATAACACAGCCTGTCACCATGTACAAAACATGCTCTCCCTGTGTTATTTAAAGTAGAGAAGGCTGCAGTTTTAGCACTAAACATGGAGGAGGGGACTCAGCTCCAGGATGTGTTGAGATGTTTTTGATAAAGTGCTCCTCTATAGAGAGTGACCTGACCTGTCATTGTTGCTGGGTCTTGTAATTATAGGAGTTGATACTGGTTTCCAACTTGAGTTTCAAAGTTGTTACCGTCATTGTCGTTTTGCGACAACAAGACAAGCTCATCAGAGAAGTAACACAAGATCACAGCCTTCCACTGTCACAAATCACAACACACAACACAAGATAATACAACACAACACAATAAAAACCAAGAACACAAACATATGTAAAGGACAAAAATGCGAAACACCCCTTTTTACTGGGCAACCTTAGGCTACATGAGCTAGACTACCAAAGAAACACACTTGTACTTAGATTATACATTAGACATTCTGTTTTACATTTACTTCACATTGTTAATTAAATGTCTCTGTGGTGTGATCAATATTGCACAGATGAGATCAAGAGAGTTTGTCATTATTGAAAAAATAAGGAGATAGCACTGGAGCATCTTCATATGTGGCAAAGACTGCATGCAATCTATAACACCGCACATACAACACATACAATTACATAAATATAAATAGCCCAAAACCCTAGTGTTTAGTAGCCTCGTAAACCAGCCTCTCGCGGAAATGCATTTCATTTCATTTCTCGGGAGACTCTGGCCTCATTCCCCCTGTAAGCGTTTGGGGTGGGCGGGAGCTGGGCGGGAGTAGTAGCGTTGACAGACAACCCCATTCAGCCAATCAGCAAGTTGGTGTAGTGACAGGGCTTTGCACCAGTCGGTCCCTGATTGGCCAACGTGCTGTGTCAATCACAGCGGCGACGCTGATTGGCTCGGCCTTCTGAGGGTTTCAGGCCAAACGCTTACAACGGGGATGAGGCCAGACTCTCCCTCAGAAATGAAATGAATTGCATTTCCGGGAGCGGCTGGTTTACAAGGCTAAGTGTTTAGTGCATTAAAGGGGAACTATGCAAGTCTGGTCGCTTTTCCTCTGTGTTGCTAACCCTCCTCTCGTCCATGTGCATTTGTTTACAACGAAGACGGCGAAAAATCAATACATGGAGCGGCGGATAACGTCACATAATATATACGATGTTATGATGTGGTGTATTTGTGCAGTTTTAACCATCATAAACAAAAATATTGCCGGTTACAGAGCGCCTTTGTGTCACGGTGCCGCTGAGACGAGAGCTGGGACACCGGGGCGGCGACCGAGTAAATACACTGATGTTGCAAGGTTGGCTTTCACTCATAACAAGTCATGTAGTTAACTATCAAAATTAGTCCTGAGCTTTTTAATTAAGGTAAAAAAATTTAGCATAGCCACGGGAGAAATCCTGTAAAGTGCTTTAAGTGAACATGGATGGTACCAACCTCTTCTCAGCTGAGCTCCAGGCTATTAACCTTGACTTACTGTTCATCTGGTCATTTATTGTCAAGTTTATTATAAATCAGAGTTCCAACTTAACACTAATATCAGACTGAATCAGTATGTCAATATGTAATATTTGATAGACAACCCATGTCCATGTGTGAAACATGATGGGCTCTAAAGGATTACATTTCTAGACAAGGGAGAAGGAGGACGTGCTTTTATTTTGACAGGTTCTTACTTTCCACACTGAATAAAACAAACATAAACTCAGAGAGAAATGTGAGAAAATGATCATTTAATATGATGAATATTAAAGTCCAAGAGTGTTTTTCTTATATGGTTAGTGGTGATGCAGATGGATCTGTTAGAATACAATGACTTACTCAGAGAACATTACACACGTGCCAAACGTTCATAATACACCATCCCTGTCTTCTTCACACTTTTAATCCTGTTCCTCTGCCTACCCATCAGCACACACACACACTCTTCACTTAATGACAGCTATACAAGACGACAACATTTCACACAGATACACACACCAAAAGCTCACCCATCCTCCCACACTCAGACAAACCACGCAGCTGCAAGTCCTCAGTTACATCAGCGCCATCTCTGCTTTAGTGGTCAGTGGTGGACGGGGAGCGGGATCGCCGACGGCTCACCTCGCCCGGTGCCCCACTGACCTCCTCGCCGCGGCTTACGCACGAGGAGAGACGGGGAGTTTGGCGTCGGCGCTGGAAACATCTCAGTGAAGTTGGTGTGAGGATTAGACAACAGCCGCAGTGTGTACAGGATTATGTGGTCAAACGCTGCATGAGCTCAGGTTGTTGTGAGGCTGATACGCTGCTTTTAAATGACAACAGCTAATCCGCCAGGCTTTGTGGATGCTTCAATAATGAGGACGCTGGGTGTTTGTAGCAGCTTTGTGTATTCCCTCTCCTTGTTTTTGTTCCAATCAAATTGAGCTCCTTTTGGAAAATAGAAAAATGGCTTGAAGAGGTTCAGAGGAGTTTGGTTTTGTTTTTTTGTCACCACCTCACATCTTAAAGTTGGCACAGACCACTTATACACCAACAAAAACCTATCTGTAAGTCAGTGGTCCAGTATATTGTCAAGACAGTAACATGTGCTTCTGGTCTTTCAAAGAATTGAAGCTCATTTTCCTACATCATAACATTTATCCATTTATTGATGCATACATTCTGCCCTCTATTCCTGTTCAAGAAAATGGTCTGAATGAACGAACCAACAAAACTGTATGAAACTTGAACCAGGAAATTTGATAATTATGTGAAACTGAAACAAGGACATGCTGTAATAGTGTTTTATTCACAGTGTATGATGCTGTATATAGGGGATGGGCTGTATCAGCAAGCAAATACCAAGAAATGAGCTGTAATTTGTCTCTGGACTTCACAATGGGACTGAACTTGACAATCCTCCAGTGTCGGTCAAAGAGGCATTCAGCCTTTAGGCAGATCCTCCATCATCATGCAGAAGCCCTGCGTCCAGGCTCCACCCACTGCTCCATTCACTCCCAGAGACGCTGCGCATTCAATCCTCCAATGAGCGTGTAGTTTCATTGAAGTAAAAAAAAATAACTTGAAGTCCACGGACGCTGAACTTCAACAGGTTTAATGCACTGAGACGCTACAGGAAGGTATGAGGAGAAAATCTTTGAGTTCAACATTTTCTAACGCATTTTTAGACCATGAAATGTAAACACAAGAGTTTAGATTGTTCATCCCCTCGGCAATTTGACTCCACAACTGCTCAGCTTGGGGAGGGAGCTCATAACGCATCTTCCGCACACACGCATGCACACACAGTTATATTGAGTTATACATCCCACTTTCACTACGGTGGTCATTCTGAATGCACTTTCTGCTATTTTATTCCTCTTAAAGGAGACATATCATGCCCCTTTTCCACAAATTTAAATAGTTCCCTGGTGTCTTAAAGACATGTCTGTGACATGCTTTGGTCAAAATACCCCAAGGATCAAACATCACAGCTCTTTTCATCCTCTCAAAACAGCCCTGTTCAGAACGGCGGGTTTCAGTGCCTGTCCCTTTAAATGCAAATGAACCACTGCTTGCCCCACCCCTTCTACTGGTACCAGGTAGGGGTGGTATTCTGCAAATTCGAAAAGTAATTACAGCTCATAAAACCACATGGATTTCAACCTAGGGAGTCCGAAAATTACAGATTATTTTGTCAATTCTCACATTTTGGGGGCCAGAAGGCAAGACAAACACCTAAATATATGTTAAAGAGCCTTCAAAAAGTGATATTTCCATAATATGTCCCCTACAGTGCACCTACATGCTGGCCTCAAGGTCGTAGATATATTGTTTTAATGTGTATTTTATGTGATAGTGTATGCTCTTATATGTTGACGAGCTGCTGGATAGAATAATTTCCCTATGGGGGAAATAAAGTATCTATCTAATCTATCTAATATCTGAGCATTTATTTTTTGACATTTTAGAGGAAGCAAAGCGTTGCACACATTGGGATTACATTGGGTCGCGCCATCATGTGTCGCCTTCGCTGTGTGAAGCATGCTGGGATGGAATCCCAACGTGAGCGATGCGGCATTCTGCGGTATCGTCACATATAGACGGGCTTCACCTATAGAGCAATGGCCTCTGCTGCAAACATATACAGCTGCACAGAGCGCACACACACTCTGCCTCTACACACAGTGCTCCTGGACGTTGGGATCAGTCAGGTGAAACATCACGGTACAACCTGAGAAGGTCAGAGCTGTCTTACCGCATGGTCAACCCTCCACAATGACTGTCACAATTGTAATCAACTGAACACATGTTGACTGACAGCTATGAGCTCCCGCCCCCCCTGTCTATTGTCTTCTCTGATTGGTTCCCGTAGGCCGGCTGCCTTTCAGGGGTCAGGAGGTGCAGGGAGCTGCTGTAGCGGTGGCAGCCTGTGGTGCCGTGGCTGTAGGAACAGTGGAATTGAAATGAACAGGCTGATAAGGTCAGCATGTTCACTTCATATTGACGCTGACATAGTTCAGTCAGACCTTATTTAATGCTTTGGAAGCAGATTCTCCTCTCTTGTTATGTATATAACAGGTTAGCACTGTGGTAATAGAGGCTGACAGTAAACCCAGAACTCCGTGCTTTTAGCACTTCTGGTTCTGGTTCTCGTTGAAAAGTCAATATATGTTTTTTAGTCTGTGGTTAACGAAAAAGGGATAGTTCAACATTTTGGCAAATTGGCCCATTGCTATAATCGCTATAGTCTTAGGAGTAGGTTCATTACCTTTAATTGTCGGTGTAAGCTATTTTTAGAACGGCGGAGCAAAGCCGTGAGCTGCTCAGAGCTACGCTACGGAGACTATTGTGATTTCTTGGTTTCCCTCATCAAACTCATCAAATACACAATCCAACAACTCCAAAACGCTCTGGTGGACAAGTTGTGACCTGCACATTCACCACGCTATGAGATAATAACAGAACGTTACAAGACCAGAGTTGTTCTCAAGGTAAATTCATGCAAAACCGCTGATGCGCGTTCCCGTTGGTGGCAGTTTTTCAGCAAGCAGTCTCTGCATTTGCCTCGAAAACAACTCTGTCTTGTAACGTTCCGTTATCTCATAGCGTGGTGAATGTGCAGGTCACAAAATGTCCACCAGAGCGTTTTGGAGTTGTTGGATTGTGTATTTGATGAGTTTGATGAGGGAAACCAAGAAATCCCATTAGCCTCCGTAGCGTAGCTCTGAGCAGCTCACGGCTCTGCTCCGCCGTTCTAAAAATAGCTTGCACCGACAATTAAAGGTAACGAACCTACTCCTAAATGTTGAACTATCCCTTTAAGCGAGTTTCAGGTTTTGTTCCACAACATAAAACACATCAATAAATACCCTACTTGTGAATTTTGAAGCTTTTCGTGTCGTAAAAAGGCGGTTGCTAATAAGTTGTTCAATAATGTCAGGGACATTAATGTCATCACCCCTGAACAGGCCAGAGTGTTCTTATGGATGTTATTTTATGTAATTTATGGGTCTTCAACAAGTAAAAACAGTCCGATTTCCCCATTATACAATGTTTTTTTTTTAAAATAGTGGCTGAAGTAGTATTCCGTTAAAGCCTAACGTTAGCTTTCTACTTCTGGCCATCGCATTTGAGCTTCAAATACGGTAGAAAAGGTGTTCATAAACTTACACTTGTAAGTATCATAAACTTGTGTTATTTTCTGACATAATCCAAAATGCAATGTAAAAATCCCGTTCACTTTCTTTTCCTGGAACCAGCGCCATGCTAAACTTCCGGGTTTTCAGCCCTGGATCGCTCTATAACAGAGGAACACACAGAGCCGTTGCCTCCTGTTGGCCAGTCTCCAGTCAGAGCTCTTACCCTGATTAAAGCTGTTTACCTACAGTGTTGACCTGGTGATTGAGTTTCCTGTTGTCACGAACCAGCTCTGTTTCCAGACTGGCTGTTTGTCGCCGTTGGTTACATGAGAAGGAAGCGACATAACGTTAATCCCTCTGCAGGTTATGTGCTTTTACTGCAGGTCTGTAGAGACGATAAATCACCGTCCCCATGACCTGACTCCTCACACCGCTGTTACCTCTCTCTTTTTATTTTCTACCGTCAGTGAAGAGAGTGAAGGATGTCCCAGATTCTAGCAAACGGTGGCAGAGACAGTAAGAGGAAGGAACTCACCTCTGCTCCTCCTCCTCCACACCTCTCTATCCCTACATCCTTTGTCTGTCCTCTCACCCTCTGTCCTCTAATTATTTCACATCATTGCTTTCTCTCCTCTCACACCTAATTTCCAGGTCTGCTCGCTCACCTCCGTTTTCCCTCTCTTACCATCTGCTCATTGAATATGGGTTAGTTCCCATAGTTACAAGGGTTAAAGGGGAGATCGAGGTTACAGCACTTTAGAACAACCTTGAAAATCGGAGCAGGTGGTTTTATGAGCGTAAGGGACATGTTGTGCAGTTTCAACATGTGAAGTAGTAATGTTTCCCTTTCCATCAACAACTAAGACATTATAAAGACAAGTACGTACACAACACACACATCAGCAGAGGAAAGCAAATTCTTTCATTTGGGTAATAAAAAGTAGGTTACATACATACACTCTTGTTATTTATGTTATTATTATGCTGTGTCCATTTTTTAACAATACTCAGACAGCAGTTTCCTGTCACAACTGTTGCCAAAGGGACAAAATAAAACAGGGAATTGACACATATGACACTTGTGATATGTGTCCCAATTTCAGTATAAATAGTTAGGCTATTGTATATCTCACTTTCACTGTAA
The DNA here is from genome assembly GCF_045865225.1 of Trachurus japonicus. Taxonomy (NCBI): domain Eukaryota; kingdom Metazoa; phylum Chordata; class Actinopteri; order Carangiformes; family Carangidae; genus Trachurus; species Trachurus japonicus. The sequence continues at coordinate 18,762,574 of NC_140929.1, forward strand.
AAAAAAAAAAATTAAAGATGATGATGATGTCGTCATTTTCCGGTTTATGGCTGTTGCATCTAGCTGTGCAATCCTTTATTTACAATATGTTTGGACACATTTGACCTTGATTTTTTTTTAAAAAAACGTATTAGGCCTCTGCACTTGATCGTATCCAGATTTCAATATATTTCCATTGATTTCTCATACAACAACCCAGTTCAAGCTCTTAGAACACAGTTTTTCAAGTGTGCTTAGCCTGGGTTTGAAGTATGAATGAACTTCTCACAATTCTCCTGACTGACTTTATTATTAATTATTTTAAGCACTTTCTTGTTCCATCTCATTCATTCTTTACCTCATCGTTGCTCTTGTTCTCTTGCACCCTCCCTGTGATGTAAGATGTTTGAACTGTGTTTTGTTCTGTGTATTTTATCATTTTTAATTGTTCATCCTCTCTCTCTTAAAACACTTAAGAGCTGTGTTTTGAGATGTGCTGAAGAAACGCATACTCATTATTGTTATAATTATTATTAGAATCCCTAATGCAGCTTTAATCAGGCAATAATCTGTTGTTTATGTGATATTGTCCAGTTAAGTCTGGCTTCTGAATTATGTTTTAATAAGCTTTACTGCTTCGCACAAACAGTGTTTTCTTTTATTGAACAGAAACACGCAACATCAAATGCACTAAAAACCAAAATGATAAACACAAACACACAACTTGGTCACACACAATGTGCACCAAAAGAGCAGCAAGACAGAAAATCCAATAACACTGGGAGCAACAGACACAGGCAAACTTCACAAACACAAAGGACAGAATGACAAAGATGAGTTTTAAATACACAAGGGTGATTGAACAAAGCTGAAGCACAACATAGACTAAACAGGGGCGGCGGTCGAAAAGCCTCAGTAATCTCCTTTCCTAAGAACTTTTCCCTCATCTTGATGGAAATCATCATGAGGTCAGGGAAAGAAGAATTCATCAGGATTAGGAACAGAATCTGCACTGACACTGAAACCAGACAGACAGGACTGAAATGTTGAAATAACACAATGTGAAAGAAAACTGCAAACAAAGAAAGTTGATCTGTTAAAGTAATAATTAAATAGACTTTTTTCAGACCATTTAGCCTAACCCATGAAAAAAACACCAACCACCACCATCTAACTCTAAACAGCCCCCCAAAACAATATGCCAACTTCAACAGTTCACAAACCTAAAATGACGCTTTACCAATATCATAGTCTCTGATTTTTTTTTTCTTCATTGTTTTTATTGCAGTTTTTGTTTACATTCAACAAAACAGTGTCTACAAAACTAGACACACAACAACAAAACAAACACAAAACGTACACAACAGCTCTTACATAAGAAATGAACATATGGCGTAATACAAGAGGTGGTGGGTCATTCTTACAGTACCCGGATGTCGATCAAGTGCACAACAGTCCTTTTAATAGAATGGAGGAAAGGTCCGGTCCGATATAGTCCAAAAAGGGGCGCCACACTCTGTAGAACTGGTCTACGCTGTGGTGTATGACGTTGGTAAGATATTCTAGAGGGATCAGTTCAAAAATTATTTTACGCCAACCACAGACAGAGGGAATCTTATCACTGACCCACTGCAAGAGAATATTTTTCCTAGCTGCAAACGTTAGAATGTTATACAATCTTTTGTTGACTGCTGTTTTTAGACGGTCACTTGGAAAACCTAGAATCAGGGATATGGGATCCATTTCTATATTAATGTGAAAAATTCTCTCCATTTCACTTATAATTTCAACCCAATATCTTTGAAGTTTATGACAAAACCAGAAACAATGAGTTAAAGTTCCCATATCAGTTTTACACTTGACACACAAAGGGGAAAGAGAGCGGTTGAAGAGGTGCCTGCGGTGAGGGGATATATGTAATCTGTGTAAAATCTTAACTTGTATTGCTCTTGTCCGAGTACAAATTGAAATACTTTTTGCAAGAGACCTAATGGTATCCCACTTTTCTTCATCTATGGTTACCGACAACTCCTTCTCCCACACACCTCTGACCCTCTGCGCATCAGTGGTAGAAAGACCATTAAGTACATGGTAAAATGAGCTCAGAGACACTTTCAACTGTCTATGAAACAAAATTTTCTCAACAGCAGATATTTCAGGGTGTTCAATAAGGGTTGTGCTATGAATGATATAGTGTCTTATTTGCAAAAAGCGAAAAGAAATCTTGTTTGGCCAATTTGTAACTGTTGGTAAGCTGTTCAAATGACATAAGTTTATCACCTGAGAAAAGGTCACCAAGACATTTAATATTCTTATTAGACCATTGTTGAAAGCCGGGGTCTGAGGAACCCGGGGGAAAAGCAGGATTATTTATTATTGGGGTAAAGGTTGATGTTATGTTTAATCTTCCCTCGAGACGGCGGACAAGCCGCCATGCTTTTAGAGTGTTAATTGTTACAGGATTTGTACAAAAGGCTTTAATGTCTTTAAAATTATTACAAAATAATAAGTCACTTAGTTTGCATTGTGACAAAGCTGTCTCAATATCCAACCAGATTGAAGTTTTACCCTTAACCCAGTCGTTCACAAATCTTAAATGGGCACAAAGCTGATACATTTTAATATTAGGTAAATCCAAGCCACCCATTGAACTTGGTAGATGTAATACTGCCATCTTAAGCCTAGGTCTACGCTTATTCCAAATAAAAGAGCTGAGCCATCCATTTATGTCCTTCAATACCCTTTTAGAAAACAAGATGGGGATCATTTGGATAGGATACAATAGCCTAGGCAGCACATTAATTTTGACCAGGGCAATGCGTCCTAACCAGGAAACAGGAAGTGACGTCCATCGCTCTAGGTCCTGTTTAATTTTACAAAATAGGGGTGTAAAGTTGGCTTTGTATAGTTGATCGAAAGATGGGGTAATAAAGATTCCCAAATACACAAACCCATTGGGGGACCATTTAAAAGGAAAGGGGGGAACAGTAGTTGGAATTGTTAAAAGAGTACCAAGAGGCATGGCCTCTGATTTAGCCAGATTGATTTTATAGCCAGAGAAACACCTAAATCTGTCAATCACCTCAATAAGACTTGGTACGGATGTTTCAGGGTCAGTCAAAAGAATTAAAACGTCATCCGTGTATAAGGTTATTTTATGACACAGCTGTCCAATCTCTAAACTACGTATTGTGGGCGTCACCCTTATGGCCTCAGCAAGTGGCTCTATGGCCAAAGCGAATAGGAGGGGCGATAAAGGGCAACCCTACATCACCCCTCTGTAAGTGTTAAAGTATTCAGACCTGAATCCATTAGTCAGGACTGCTGCCTGTGGACTACTATAGATAATTTTGACCCATTTTATAAAATTCTCCCCTAGACCAAATTTACCCAATGTATATAGTAAGTAAGACCATTCAATTCGGTCAAATGCTTTCTCTGCATCAAGAGAAAGCACCAGACCGTTAATAGATTTTTGTTTAAAAGCTAGGATAGCGTTTAACAAACGTCTAACATTGGTAGCTGAATTCCGACCCCTTATAAAACCTGTCTGGTCCTCCTTTATCAGTACAGGTAAGAGGTTTTCCAAACGAGAGGCTAAGATTTTAGAAAGCAGCTTCCTATCTACATTTAAGAGGGCTATGGGCCTGTAGGACCCACAAAAGTCAGGACATTTCCCTTTCTTTAGAATTAGGGTGTATTCACACCTGTTTAGTGCGCACCCTGGTGCGCACCAAATGTTAAAATGATACATTGTTTCATTTTTCAGTTAGTGCGGTTGCTTTCACACCTGCTTTTTGTCACTCGGGACCAAACTTGGAGAACGTCACGTCTCCATGACTACCGGTTGGAATCTGGAAGCGCTGATTGATAAAACTTTCATGATGGAGACTCAAGTAGGGCAAGTTGTTAGTAGCTCTGGTCATTTATTTCTATATTGTTTGCATGTATAACTCTGTTTGGTACTTCTGGCTGGTTTCCGGTTGCGTTCACCCAGCTCGGTCCCGTTAGTTCCCGGTTAAACGTTAAACACGGGCGGACCTCTGCTGCTCGGTAACCACGGTAACCAGCTGCTCCGCGGACACTTGGGACGGAGCCGCCGACCTGTCGGTGTCTGAGCAGCGGACTCAGCGGACACGCAGCGACCGGCTGCCCCGCTGCTGCTGCTTCGTTTGTGGGGACAGAGCTCCGCAGCACCGGAGCACCGGGCGGTCTCCCCGCTGCGTTAACCCGTTGTCAGTGACTACGGGAGCCCTTTTAGCTCAAACGTGTTGAGTTCGCCTGGCAGTTGGGTCGCACCAGAGTGCGGTTGCTTTCACACCTAAACTAGTGCGCACCAGAGTTCGGCTGGAGCCGAACCGAGACCACCTCCTCAGGCCGCACTAGTTTTGGTGCGCATTAGAGTGCGATGTGCTTTCACACCAACCCAAACTGGACCAAATTTAGTGCGCACCAGATTTAGTGCGCACTAACACTGCAGGTGTGAATACACCCTTAAAGAAATATTGGCCTCCCTCAGTGTCTGCGGGAATTCTCCTGTAGTGAAGGAGTGGTTGAACATATCAAGAAGAGGTTCTACAAGAATATTCTGGAACTGTTTATAAAATTCACAACAGAAGCCGTCAGGTCCTGGTGACTTTCCATTTTGTAACGTTTTAATAGCTTTGATCACTTCAGTTTTAGTTATGGGACTATTAAGGGCAGTCTTCTGTTCTTCTGACAAATTTGGTAAGTCAAATTGAGTAAAGAAATCGTACATTAGTTGCTCCCCCTCTGGAGCTTGTTGGGAAGAATACAGATTTTTGTAAAAATTCTTAAAACAGTTATTTATCAATTTGTTTTCGTGTACCTTGTGGCCTTCTTCATCAGATACCGCTGCGATGGTGTTAGATTCTGCGCACTTCTTAACATAGTACGCCAGACATTTGCCCGCTTTATCTCCATGCTCGTAAAACCTCTGTCTAGTATACTTAATTTTCTTTTCTGCATCTCTAGTAAGAAGGCAGTTCAGCGCTGATCTGAGTGTAGTTATTTCTTGCCACAATGGTGGTGACGGAGAGGCAATATATGCTTTTTCTTCATCCATCAATTCACTCTCTAAAGATTTTTGTTTCTCCAGCCGTTGGCGCTTCTTTGTTGCAGAGTATGAAATAATTAACCCTCTCACATAAGCTTTGCATGTTTCCCATAAAACAGAGGCATTACTGGCTGATGGAGTGTTGATATTCAAAAATGCTTTAAGTTCAGTAGAAAAGTTGGAAGTAAATTCCCCATCCTTAAGAATAATGGTATTAAAGGTTGACTATGTAGAATTACAAGAAAAACAACAGAAAAAGAATTCCAGCAGTCGATTGCCAGACCGTTGCTAGGCAAAACGGGCCGTTGCTAGGGACTCCGCTCTGAACAGAGGACAGCAGAGGAGGACTAAGCAGGATATTTACCTTATGTTTCATTTTTACCGTCATTAACAGCATCATAAATGACTTGTAGCTTGTTACAGGGACAGTGGAGGCTGTCTGCCTTCCACACCGCTGCTGCTCAGAGCCTCAGAGCCTCAGAGCCTCACCTGTCACTGCTCTCGTCAAGTTGGGAAAAAAAAAAAAAAAAGGAGCTCCGTGGCACCGAAAGTCCGCGACGATAAACGTGTTTATGACAGATACGACTACACAAATACACCCATCCTAACATGTATATGATAATCCATTGATCCACCGATTGATTATTAAAAAGGCTTGGTTGGAAACAAACGCATACGACCGGGAGGAGGCAGGAAAACAGCGGAGAACTGATCCACATGTCGGCTACAGGCAGGTACGAATGTAAACAGAACGTTGACAGAAAGTCAGTTGTCGAGCCCGTCAAAAATATTAAAAATAATAATTCAGACTAAAAAAATATTTTTTATGGAAAGGCAATACTTTCATTCTGTACCCCTCTAAAGGCCCCATGGATGTATTATTTTTGAAAAAATATAGCTTTTAATAAATATTCTACATATTCAACCTTTAAGTCTCCAGTGACGAGACTGATGAAGCGCTGTTTTAAGATTAAGGTCCAAAATTACTCTAGCGTGATCTGAGATAATTATACTGGTTATGTCACATGATAAAACTGAACACAAGTCAGTTTTTGGCAGAAAAAAATAATCAATTCTAGTTTGGCACTTATGCGGAGCCGAGAAAAATGTGTATTGTTTATCAGAGGGGTGGGTACACCTCCAAGCATCAATAAGCCCAAACTCCTCAGCATGGAGCGTGTTGGCCTGAGGAGAGGGGGATGCAATACTATGTGGAAATTTGTCCATAAGCGGATTTAATATTAAATTAAAATCACCACCAACAATAACGGTAGTTAGGAAGGAATGGAGCTAAGTCCAGAAACATTTTGGTAAGAAAGGTGGTTGGGTGGGCAGGTGGAAAATATACATTCATTATTACAATATTTTGACCTTGCAAAGTTCCCTTAACTATCACATAACGACCCTTCAGATCTTTAACACAGTCAGATATTGTAAAAGATACATTTTTCCTAATCAACACTGCCACTCCCCTACTTCTTGTAGAGGATGAGAAAAATACTTGTCCGAATGGCCCTTGTTGTAACTTTAAATGCTCGTTGTCATCAAGATGTGTCTCTTGTAACATAGCAACATCTATACCATCCTTTTTTAGACATGTAAATATTTTTCTCCTCTTAATAGGGCTGTGAACCCCACGTACATTCCAGGTGCATATTCGCAGCTTATTCATTGTTAGTATTATTCATGTATCATACAAAGCATATTGAGCCAAAAAATTCACCACACTCTGGTTAAGAATAAGAAACTGAAAGAGCTGTGTAACAAAACATTCAAAAAACAGTAATTTGGCAACAACCCTACTGAACGTGTAGGGAAAAACCGATCTTCTCCTGCCTGCCGGTGCGAGCCGACAGGTACAACATGCGCTTGACTCACGCCTGCTCATAGACAAAAACACAGTCTGTCCAGCGCACGGTGAAGTGGGATATTTCACCTGGTTGCTTATAAGCAGCAAGAAAAAAAAGGGGCAGAGTCACACGCCTGAATTTGGCAGGTACTCACATTGCTTCATAAGGCACAATGTTAAATAAAAGGGACACTCCGGTGGTTACAAAAAATCAGGGCAGCGACTCCACGTAAGTCGCAGCTGCAGTGTGTTAAATCTCTTCTCCTTGCTGTCGACAGACAGCTTCAGCGTAGCGGGATATAGAAGCGCATAATCCACGTTCTTCCTCCTCAGACAACTCTTCACCTCGTCAAAAGCCTTACGTTTCTTGGCCACCGCCGCCGAATAATCATTAAAGAAGGAGACTCTGATCCGGTCTGCTGGCTGGTTTGGCTGCGTAGCAAGGTGCCGGGCTGCGGCCATCACTCGTTGTTTATCAGCAAAGTTGTGAAGTTTCATGATGATGGGTCTGGCGCGTTGGTTAGTGCCCGGCTTCGGTGCTAGGGAGCGGTGAGCGCGGTCCAGCTTGATCTTCCCATTTTTGGTTGTGAGGTTGAGATAGGAGGGAAGCCATGACTCCATGAAAGTGACTGCATCCTTTCCCTCCATGCCCTCGGGTAGCCCGACTAGACGAAGGTTACATCTGCGACTGCGGTTCTCTAAATCATCCATATGGTCTGCCATGTCAGTTACTTGTTTTTCGAGTTGTGCCACTTTTGCCTGCAACACATCTGCCGTGTCTTCCACGCCTGAGATCCGTGTCTCGGCATCACCAACCCGCGTTGCCAAAGCCTGGATCCGAGATGTTTGTTCGCGGATAGCAGCCAGCACAATATCAATTTTAGCATCCAATGAGTTAGTAATGTTGTCAGTTATCTTACTCAGAGCCGAGAGAATACTCGGATTAACATCACTCCCAGTTTCCTCGCCGTCGGCAGTGGCTTCTGTCTCGCTAGCGTTAGCTTCTGTCTTCTTGGACTTGGCGCAAGGCATTTTCGAAAAATAGTCCTCCAGACTCATTATAGAGTTACTCCCACGCGCATTTATAACGTTTCACCAGGTGAACACGTATTTTAGACGGATATTCAGGAAACCTCACCGGAGCTCAACAAGACAGGTGTTCACGCTACGACGCCATCTTGCCAATCCGTCTCTGATTTTACATACTAGTCAATCCGCTCCAACTGCCTGGTGTACGCCACAAGTTTGAGCTAAAAAGGCTCCCTTAGTTAGCTGGGCAGTGAAGCCGCACTAGAGTGGTGAATATGAACGATCTGAAATGAAATGACCAGTAAATAAAGTATGCAGTACAGTAGTGTTGTCACGATACCAACATTTTGGTACCGGTATCGGTACCAACATGTTTTTCGATACTTTTCGATACTTTTCGGTACTTTTCCAAATAAAAAGAGAACACAAAAAATGTCATTATTGGCTTTATTTTAATAGAAAATTTTAGAACTATAACATATGTACCAGTAAATAATCACTAAATCAGTAAACAGTCACTGCTGCTGCAGGATTAAATTTCCATCTATATTATTCTGAACTCTTCCTAAATTAAAACATTAGTGGTCTGTTTAAAAATGAATATCAACTTGTTTTCTTTGCATTATTTGAGGTCTGAAAACACTGCATCTTTTTTTGTTATTTTGACCAGTTGTAATTTTTGGGAGAAATTGTCATCAGTAGTTTATAGAATGAAACATAAACGTTCATTTTACTCAAACACACATACCTATTGTTTCCCATACGTAGACCAAATTGATGAATAAAATCGTGATATGTTACCAAGTAGCCTAACCTTGAGGACACAAGCATACCTCAAATTCAGAAAGCAACAACAAAGATCTGACGGACCTGGCCAAAGACTAATGCTAAGCTAACAGTACATATTAGCAATATTATCTGAATCTTTGTATATTGACCTTATAATAAACCACCTTAAACTCACCTTATTTTTAAACACTGCTAATCTTACAACTTCTCCATTTAAGAGGTATTAAACAAAAACCTTCCCCAGCCAGGTCCGTCACTTTTCTGTGTCCCCGAAAACATGATGAAGATGTTTTCTGAATTTACAGCACGTTTATATCTTTACATGACGTTTTCTTAAGGTGCAGTGCATTGAGCTCTCTGGGCCACCGTAGAAAATGTTAACTGTTTTACGTAATCTTAGGTTTTAGTGCACTAAAATGCACTAAAAGTATTTGTTATGATGATGATATTGATAACTAGAAAATTTCCTCTCGGGAAATTTTGAATGGGCCACGGGAGCTACTGCCGGTTGTGCCATCTCTGTCAACATGGGAATCAAACCCACGATCTTAAGGTCAAGACAGAGCTGATCAGACAGACACATGATCATCTTTCTATAAGCACTGATATGGAGGAGCTGTAACCACATTAGGTTAACTGTGTCTGTGTGTGTGTGTGTGTGTGTGTGTGTGTGTGTGTGTGTGTGTGTGTGTGGTGTGTGTGTGTGTGTGTGTGTGTGTGTGTGACTGTAATCACATGAAGCTGGCTCTAGAGTCTGTGTGTGTGTGTGTGACTGACTTGACACATAGTTAGTTAGTAGCTGCATCCTGTGTCAGTCTGATTTAGCTGTGTCTCTGTTTATAAACATTTAAACGAGCGCCAGGTGGATTGTTTATGAAGTTAACGAGCTCTGGCCTGAGGATCAAAGAGGTTACCACGGCGATAGGGGCCCCCGCAGGCTGAGACAGACAGAAACGTGGAGAAAAAGAGCCATTTTCTGCCTCTGCACCAGTCTCACATTTAGGCTTCGCGTGACAAAACGGTAACTCCTATCAGAACAAAACACAGAACACGTTGCTCTAAGGACTTCCTGAAAATTTCGGTACGATTTGGTGTTTCTACAGTAAATATTTTGGCGACGCTGGCAGTTTTAAAACATCAGGCCATTCTGCTTCTCTCAGAAAATATTTGTATTGGAGTCAATGAGGAGCAGAGACAGACGTGGCCGCACTTAGAGGCTCAGAGTTTAAATTCTGTAAGTCTCTCTGATATTTTGAGCACATGAATTGATAGATGACAAGTTTGTCTTACAAATTCTGAAAAAATTATGTGTGTAGAGTGTAAATTGTGGCCGTGCTGACAGTTTATCCAGAAAAAATACAGAATGTTTCTTCACTCTCTCCCACTCTAACCGATGATGTCACGTGCTCTGACACGAACATTCCATGCAATACACAACCATTATAATCTCATAATTTCTCCAAAAATGATCATGGTCATTGATCAGGGATTGATCAAAAACTATATGACCTATCAAAACGTGGAGTAATACGACAATACACAAGACTTGTGTCTACTGTTTAAATGAAGTCTCTAGGTGAAAGTATGCCTGAGCAGTAGACGTTTGTTAAACTCCAATGATTGGTCTTTTTCGCTCTTTTTTTTTCGTCCGTCCCATCGACTTCAATGCAAAATTTTGCGTAGTTTTTCGCGACTTACGTCGCGAAAAATTCGTACACTGTTGAGAAAAGTAATAGCACACTGATCCCGATCAGTCCAGGACTAGTAGCGGACCGAAGTCTGGCCGGAAGATGAAGGAGAAAATAGAATAACTAGGAAAAAATCCGCACAATAAGCCCGGGCACTGGTCCCTGCAGCTATTTCATAGCTGTAGGGATCAGTGCCCGGTGCGATTGCCCGTGGCCCTAACTAGACAGTCTGCTTGTTCTGCTTTAACTTCTGACTGCATTTAAAGAGAAGGAATCTCTAAGAAAACACCAGAGTAGCTGAGTGTGTGTTTTATCTGTGCTCAGCTCTGCAGGCTTCTCTTCCTGAAGCAGAAAGTAGCAGCTTCATCACTGCTCAGCTGATTTAACATTTGTCCCCCGTTACAAAATGGCTCCAACAAACTCAGCTGCTTCACAAAGTGGATCTTTCTGCGACATGAATTTGTTCCAACCGTCACTGTAATAAATGTCATTTGTTACAATTATGTGCGTTTATTGAGATGTCAGTTGTTTTTCTTTTCTTTTTTTTGCAGCAGACAGAAATCTCATTTAGGGGAAAAGGATTTTGAATATTTTCTGTGTAATTGCAGTGTGGTGGATCGATGTCGTCTGACAGCGTCTCTTTGATTCCCGTTCATCACAGCTCGTCTTACGTAACCTCGACCGCGGGGAGGCAATCAGTCCGCGCTGCTATGAAAATCGATGCAACTGAGTGCAATGTGGGTTTTATATTGATGCTGTTTGTGCTGCGAACTGCAAGTTAATAAAATATAAAACACATACAGTGGTGAGACAAACTGGCTTTGAGCAAATCTATAAGAAAAGTAGTGAGGCAGCATGTGGCTGTACGAACTGGGCTCCCTGGCTGTCAATCAGACACACAGGTTTGTAAGTACAGTATAAAGGTAGATGTCCATGTGTTTTTGATTATAAAGCAGCTCTAGGTTCTCTATTAATAGTCCAGGCAATCTAGCTCATTTTGGACCCAAAAATAGAACTAATTGTAACAGAATGAAGGTGTGGCGGCTTTTATTTTGCCGTGGCGGTGCGCCACGATCAATGTAGCGGAAACCCTGAGATATGGAAGTTATGAAAAAAAGATCCATAGGGGCGTTCCCTGCTGCTGAACATCGGATTTTTACATACAAGTCCTTTGTTTTCCTATAATATAGGTAACAGAATAAAAGTTAAATACAGTTACTGTACTTATATTGTTTACATGTCCATTTCCAACAGTAATGTGTAGGAAGTGTTTATGTGAACAAAATAAACAAAGAGTGGATGACAGGAAGTAAACCAGAGCCTCAGGAGAGGTGGGGTTTCCTCCCTGGATGCTAACTAAATCACTGCAGCAGCTCAGATGGTCTGTGATGTTTGGCTGTGATTAGTTAGTCCGACCCTGTGCGCATAGCACACACACCCTTGAAATTAAGATTTGCTGTCAGCCATGATGCACGGTGTCGCGATACGAGTGCCTACTTCTAAATGGATCAGCTGACAGAGGAGAGATGGATGGATAAGGGATAAGGGAGGAGGAGGAGGAGGAGGGATGATGCAATGGTTACTCCAGAAGAATGCTGGTACCTCATTTGGCTGGAACAGAGACAACGTGAATCTGAATGTCTGTATTTGAAGAATTGAAAACAATGACAACAACTAAGTTTAACACAACATATTCCAGTAAGGACCTTATTCTGGTTAAGGTGGTATTCTGAATTAGGTGTCCACATGTGCAACAGCTATGGCAATGTGACACCTCTTCTTTGAAGCCTTTTTCTATTAGTTCATACATACACCTTTGTTTAACAACTGTACACCAGGGCAGGCTTCACCAAGAAGTTGGATGCTATGAAACTTCCAATAGGAATATTTAGTATGATAACTGTGAAACTAAAATGAGAATACTCCATGTCTCAATACAATTATAGCTTACTCCTCTGCCCAGGTGATTAGAAACATCTTATTCAGAACATTATCTTATTCAGGTTAATGCTGTGAATGTAAATATAGTCAGTTTGTTCCCTGTGAGATTCTGCATTGATTTTGCTGCAAATTATATCAAGGAGATATCCACTAGGCTAGTGGCTGTACAGTACGGAAATATGCACATTGCACAAAGATTTCAGGATTTTCAACTTCTGACTGGAGCTGTTCTCACTCTTTAACTGTTCAGAATTCCCACTACACTTCTTCTATTCTGCTCCATTGTAAACCTGTAGATTCGGCCTTTTCAGTGTTGCTTCAGCAGTTTCTTCAGCTGCTTCAGCATTGCTTCACAATGGCAACAGTCAGTCAGCTCCCAGCATTCACATACATTTTTGTTTTGTTTCTTTTTGTGTTTGTGGTTTCTCTCTGTAGGGCACTTTGTAACTTTGTTAAGAAAAGTGCAATATAAATGAAGTTTGTTTATCATTGTTGTTATTATTACTTACAATTATTAAAATGTGTTCGCCTGGACTGAACTACACTAATCTACTCAATTAAGTTTAGTTCAACCCAGTTCAATCTGGTCCATTTCAGATCAGATTTAGTAGTTTTAGTTCAGTCATCATCTGACTTGAGTGTGTGATTTGCTGCTGCTGGTAAATGTGGGTGTGGTTTACATGCCTCACAGTAGATTGATTCAGGTTTGAATCAACACAATAATGTAAGACCACTTGAAACCAGGTTTCAGGGCCAGTGAAAGCACAGTGTGTCCACTGTTAGACGGGGCTCAGGTCAGCCTGAGCGATCTGTGTAGATGGGATGTAGACAAGGTGTGTATGAAAATATACAGATTTGTTATGGAAGCAAAATCGGTCTCAAATTTCTAGCTGAAGTGTCATGTGTGTCATGTACATCTACAGTAGTCACTGAAATTCTGATCTTTAGGCTACTTATGGAAATTTTACCTAGAATTCAGTTCTTGGAACTTTTGACAACTAATTTCTCAGTTATATGATGAAAAACTCAGTCTGAAAAGTTGCTCAAATCCAATAAGCCAAATTCATACTGAGAAACCACGAACCAACATCCAGTCAATCAAGTTACACTTCACTGGTCGTGTGAAGTTGATCTTCTTGGTCTGAAATTTTTCAGCAATGACAAACAGTGAAATGAGTTCCTGGAAACCTCAGAGTAAAATACATAATTTCAGTGAAAAAATATCAGTACAAATAGTGTGAGAACAGATTTACTGCTATTATTTAATCTGTGATTGAGCTGTTAAATGAGACTCATCACTGACACACACTGACTGTGTTGGACTCACTGACTGTCTGTGGTGTCTTGTACCTGTTTTGTTCCACACATATAAAGTGAAAGTGGATGAATATATTGTACATTCTAGTAAATCTTGATTTCCAACACATGCTGAGGTTTCACCAGGACCGAGCTGCTGTGACCTTTGACCTTATTTTATGTGAATATGTCAAACAAGACAAACTGAATAGAAGAAATGTGACGACCTTCAGCCACATTTTACAGCCTGTGTGTGTGTGTGTGTGTGTGTATGACTGTGGGTTCAGTGTGTTTGTCTTTCGTGTTTATATGTGCGTGTCAGCCTGTGTGTGTCTGTTTTTAATACTTTGTAATGTGGATGTGTTTTCTTTTAATATGTTTTTGTCAGCGTTTGTGTGTGTGTAATCCTGCTGTTGCATGTGTGTGTGTGTGTGTGTGTGTACTTGTGTGGGTGCTCCTGTCTGATTGCCATGGTCTTCTTACGCAAATGCTTACGCAACCATGCAGCCTGGTGGCTGATCTCCCCTTTGCCGTGTGTGTGTATGTGCTTAGCCCTTTCTTGTCACTCCCAGACACGACTGCCTCTGAAAGCGAGCGAGTCTCTGCCCTCTTTGAAGCGCAAGCGAGAGGATTAGCAATTAATTCTGATCTCTCTTTTTTTTCCAGAAACTTCATTAGAGTTTAACTTCTACAGGCTCTAATCTGATCTGTCGCCGTGACAACGCCCTACACGCACAAATACACACGGGCAACTGTGTCGCAAGTGTGCGTTTGCCCTTGTGTGCTCCTGTGTGTTGTATGGGGCCTCCGGTGCTCGGTTGTGGTTGTGTGTAGATGTCTATGTGTGTGTAAAGTAAAAACATGCAACATGTACAGTAAAGAAAGTGACACACTGCTGCTCTTACCTTTACTTCTACTGTATTACTATTATTGACTGGACTGCAACAGCAGGGCCGGACCTAACTGTCCTTGACTGACTGGGTTTTGTCTGTTTCTCAGGCAGGCAGACACAATAATGCAGCAGCACACAGGGATAAGACAGTCTATGGGTCTTTATTACAATCCAAAAGGTCAAAACCAGGCAAACAGAACTCGAGGCAAATGTATAAAATCACAAGGGAAAAACCTAAGAAGCAGGAAATAAGAATAAGGTCCTACACTTGGAAACAATCGCTAGGACGCTGCTTACAACAAGACATGACGAAGTGGCAACGAAGGGAAGGGAAGTAGCTTGAATACACAAGAGGTTGGGGGACACATAGAGACACAGGTGGGACAGATGAGGGTAATTACAAGGGAAAAGAACAAAGAAAGAAAGTAAACAGAGACAACGCAAAGGAGGACGAGACCAAAATAAAACAGGAAATGAACTGAAGTAGGCAACAGTCTTGACAGACTCAAACCCTGACAGATTTGCATCTACCTATTTTTATGCATATTATCGATTTGTGCATAGAAATAAAACAGAAAATTCGGAAAAGTCCCGAAATATCGCAAAAGAATTTTCACACTTGGAGGAGGTGGAGAAGTTAAAGATCTCTTTCTGGAGCATTTTCTACTGAATTGCTTGAAATCCTCTTCACACCCCGATTGCAAACAAGTAATGTAATGCTTTTTCACAAAAATGAAAACAGCCCATCACCTGTGGAACAAACAACAATCCTGTAAAAACACCATCCAATCATTTTGAATGCCACATTCAAGTCAATTGGATCGTGATGTGTCAATCAAACTGCCATCTGTCCCTCTCTCCGTTCTTCATGCACTAATAGCACGCATGCTTCAGTCTTTAACGCGTTACACCATAGAAAAGTCAACGTCAGCAATCCAGTGTACCACATTCCAGTCTGGTAGGTGGAAATCTACCTCTAAGCTGGATGCTGGATGGTTTATTAAGATGTTAGGTGTTTTCTTACCCGTGAATGAGCAATGAGAAAAAGCTGGCGGAAAGTTAGCGATGCTGCACAGTGAAGCCCCACTACACGTCAAATGGGGTTTACACTGGGTCGGTGATACCTTCGCAGAATAAAGCATCTATGACCCAACATAATTCTGGGGCTTCACTGTGCAACATTGTGTTCCTGAGCTCTGGAGGCGTGGCTTCAGAGAGAAGTCTGAGGAATGGGCTTGGACTTTTGAATTGTGTATTTTCAAAATGTGGCCTGCTTATACAGTTTTTCCAGGATCTCCAACCCTACCTATGAATGATGAGATTTAGTAATCACGTGACTTACATGTTACTCCAATGACAGCGGTCCTCTGTACTGGGAGGGCAGTGGGGGCAGTGGACAGAAACACTCTATAGTAACGGTTGTGTTCACAGGCTGTTGGAAGTGTGAGCTTCCAGGCGGCCACTTCATCAACGTTTCTCAGTGGGTCGGTGTCCTTCGTTGTCTTCTGCTAAAGTAAATGAGGCCTGACTAGAAAATTTGTGCCACCTACTGCTTATTTTAGTGAACTTACTCCTAATATTCCAGTGCCAGTAGTAGATGGAAACACATCAATTTGCATTTTCTCTTACCGAATTTCTTCTGACTG
Organism: Trachurus japonicus; assembly: GCF_045865225.1. Lineage (NCBI taxonomy): Eukaryota > Metazoa > Chordata > Actinopteri > Carangiformes > Carangidae > Trachurus > Trachurus japonicus. The sequence goes on from NC_140929.1 coordinate 18,778,760, forward strand.
ACTGCCTGACTGATGATATTTCCGCCATTGGCTGCTCAAGAGCTGCAGGGAAGAGGAGGAGCACTCCTTCGTGAATACACTGAGCCTCTCTTACTGCACATAAATTACTTTCATTAGTAAAGGAGGTAAAGGAAGAACTAAACACAAGACACTGAACAGAGAGCTCAGGGGAGAGAGAGATATATACAAGTCATCAGTAATGAGGCTTTGTGCTTAAAACTTATCACAAAGGGAGCAGAGTAGACATGAATCTGAATCTGATAAAAAGTCAGGTATGTTTTGGAGTTGAAGTAAATAAAGAGAGAACTTCCGTGGATCCCAGATGGAGGCTGTGATGCAACAGTGAGATAATGATCACACATGACATTTTATTTGGTTGTGTTTTTCTGTGTGTGTGTGTGTGTGTGTGTGTGTGTGTGTGTGTGTGTGTGTGTGTGTGTTGCAGGACTAGGTGCTCCTCCAGCAGGGGGAGCTGTGTGTCTGTGCAGCAGCAGGTCATAGAGTGGCTGTCATCTGTTCACACCGTGTGCACTTAACACCTGAACAAGTTATTTCATGTGGTGTGGAGTCATAAAACATAAAACTGACTCCTGGCAGAGGGAGAACAAGTAGATCAGCTTCACTGTTTGGTTTATGTTTGGTCTCAAACAGCTGTTGTAGCTCGTCTCACCAGCTGTATTTTTATTTGTTATCACTTTGACATCGGAAAGTCGATGTTCAGACGTTTGCCAGCACGGTTCACAATTTCTCTTTCACTCAAGAGATTCAAGAAAACAACAAAATAGCAACCGCACGCTCAAAACACTGTACATATATCAATTTTAGGAGATTCAACAAAGACCTTCAAATGTGATACTGCTCTGTTATCAGTGGAACCATAAAGCTCACACAGGCCCCGCCCACTGAGAGTCTGCAGGCTTTTTCTGCTGCTGTATCAAAAAAACACAGATTTCATCATCTTTGGAGATTAATATTCAAATATTATAGAATTGGATTCCAGTCAGACTGAAGTAGACTTTCTTTCCTCTTCTGCAGGGTGTCTGGCGGCGAGCTGTTTGACCGCATCGTGGAAAAAGGTTTCTATACGGAGAAGGACGCCAGCACGCTGATCAGACAAGTCCTGGACGCTGTCAACTACCTGCACAGGATGGGCATCGTCCACCGAGACCTGAAGGTACTGCAGCACACACACATCCACACATTCTCTCTCTCACTTGGCAGCCTGTGATTTACTGCAGCAATAAGGCCAGTGGCTCCACACATGCAGTGCATTGTGGGTCAGCATGGCGCGTGCCGGCTGTTGGAGGAGAGAGGATTGGTTTGAGCCGCCTCCATAAAGCAGCAGAGAGTAAAATGAGGAGGAAAAGAGGCTGAAGCCTTCAGGTTTTAAGATTGATGCACAGACAACCATGAATTAAAAACCAGTGAATGTCACACAGCTCTGAATCCTCTCTCTCTCTTTCTCTTTCTCTCTCCAGCCAGAGAATTTGTTGTATTTCAATCCTCAAGATGAGTCAAAGATCATGATCAGCGACTTTGGCCTTTCCAAGATGGAGGGCAGTGGTGACGTCATGTCCACGGCCTGTGGTACTCCAGGATATGTGGGTAAGTTTAGTCAGTTGTCCCAACAGTTGAGTGTCGTTTGGATTTTACAATTTCCAATTCTGGTTCTGGTTCTGCGTCTCGATTCTGGTTCTCATCGGTTCCCCATTTCGGTTCCACAAAGGTTAAAAAAAGAGAGCAGATGTTTAGATAACAAAAATGTAATTTATTCTCAACATCAAGAATGTTCCAGTAGCAATGGTAGTTAATTTCTATGCTAACTAAAGTGCATTCCAATACACTGATGGGTCCGTCAATTCTTAAGTCGTTGTTGTCTTCATTAACACCAAACTACATTTCCCACCGTTCACAACTTTGATGCTACTGTTACACCTGTCAGCTGTCTGAGTAGTGACTGTACGTGAGCTGTTGATGTGTGCTGGAGCCATAGACTGTAAACAGAATGGACGTAGCACCCGTGACGTCACCCATTGGTTTGGGGGAGTCTGTTTTGTGCTCCTATTACGGGCATTTGAACTGCGCCATCTTGGATTTTAGTGGGAGTCTACTTTCCATATTTAGAGGAGATGCGGCGGTTTGCCGGCCGAGAACCCGCCCACTGAACTCGAAGAACCCACAACTCCCCCCTTGGGTTCTACAAGTGAAGACCACTTCCGTGTTCAAAAAGCTGCAGTTCCTCGGCGGCCACTGGGGGCTGGGACCAGAAGTGAGCAATTCTCCATTGACCCCCATGTTAAAATAGCCGACTTTACAGCTTTAAAAAAAAACATATTTACAGTAGGGCCCGACCGATATGGATTTTTTGGGGCCGATGCCGATGCCGATTATTAGGGGGGAAAAAATCCGATAACCGATTAATCGGCCGATTATTTATTTTTTTTATAAAGTTTTACAATTTTATTAATTTAAGTAATATATCTACACATATAAATTAGGGCTGCCAAATTTTCATTGGTCAATTGGTTGCAGGAAAAAACAACAACATTTGGAGTACTGTCTTGTCAAAATTAAGTCAAAATCAATGACTGAACTGTGAAAGGCTATAGGGCTTTTATTTTGAAGGGCCAGATACAGGAAGTCTAAGTCATGACACGTGACACTTTGTTGTTGTTGTTGTTGTTGTTTTTACACGGCACGGCGGTCTCTCTCTCTCTCTCGCTCGCTCTCTTTTTTTTTTTTTTTGAAAAGCGACTTTTTCTAGTGTTGTTCCAGACGTTTCTGGTTTGTTGAACTCGACATGGAAGCACGTATCACCGCTGTTTTCAATGTTTAGCGGGTGCTGCCGCGAGCCCCGGTCCCACAGCGCTCAGTGTGTCACGGAGCAGAGATTGTCCCGCTGCAGTCAGAGACCCGCACCGCCGCCCCCGCCCCCGCCCCCCAGTCTACACAGCCTGAGCTCAGTCACTCACCCTCCTCATCCACTGTGTTTATTGATAAACGGGCGTAGCTACTGCCGGTAATAACTGTAAAACCCGACCGGCTTGTTGAATCTCGGACCCAACACGGCCGGAGTCACGAGCATTAATAATTAATTCACAACCCGACCACGGTGTAAAAAAAAGAAAAAAAGTAAAAAGAAAGCCAGCAGCAACACTGGTTTTGAGACAGTTAACAGTTAATCAAGTTGTTAATAAGCTGTGTGATGTGTGTGAGTGACAAGGCTATGGCGGAGCGTGTCCTGCTGCAGATCAGTCACTCTGCTGTGCTGTGAGGTGGTTAGTGGATGCAGTTGGATGCGCCCTCTACAGGATAAATAACCTAATGTCGGGGGATCTTTTCAAATGGGGGAACATTTTCAAAGTAAAACCAAGTCTTATTCCCTGCATTTTATTTCTGAAGATATCGGCGACAATCGGCGAGTTTTGGCCGATTACCGATTATTCTCAAACAGGCTATAATCGGCCGATTTAATCGGCTCGCCGATAAATCGGTCGGGCCCTAATTTACAGCCTGGTACATTTTATTTTTTTGGTCTCTATCGATAGTTTCCACCTCCATGAACACGTAGTAGGGGCACAAAACAGACTCCCCCAAACCAATGGGTGACATCACGGGTGCTACGTCCATTCTTTTTACAGTCTATGGTTGAACCCACAACTCCTCCCTTGGCTGGAGCTAAAGGTCCTGGCAGATAGTCACACAGGTCCTTGCAGGAATGAAGAGTTTAGGAACAAAAATGCCAAATAAAACCTTTGGTACCCAGACCCAGAACATTCTTATTGATGCCTACTTGGAACCAACTGTTGGGTCCCAACCCGAGTCGTCGGTATTATGTCACCTCTGAGCACTTTTTCTTTGAAACCCACTGTATGCTCTGTCATTTTTTATATAGGCTACTTATTATTTAATTTCCATCCATCAAGCACTGATTTTAGCATTTTGTCACCAGCAGCTTCTGTTAGCCTAACCAGCTAACTAATTGAGCTAACATTAATCCTGAAACATTTCCAGCTGATTCCACTTTAAACAGTCTTAGATACACACATGTGCACATGGCAGCTGTATCCTGTACACTTTTGTTAAACAAAATTCCACAGTATGCAGTGTGTGTGTCTGTGTGTGTGTGTGTGTATCTCTTGTGTAATTTGTGGCGCACCGACTGAAATCATCACTGTGTATCGTTCACAGCGCCGCTTTTCATATCACTGTCTGAACACAGCACATAAATCCTCTGTATATGCTCTCAGCAGGAAAATGATTTGGTCTCATTATGCGGCTGAGAGGCAAAAGAAAGGCTGCACGCAGCTCCACAGAGAAGTCACACACAATACAGCACAAAGGAGCAGCGGCCCGCTGAGGCTGTGTGCTGATGTTCCAAACGTCTGAAGAACATTTTCAGCTTACTTTGCTTGTGCAAAAGTGTGTGCACATTGTGTACTTGCATGTGTAGATGCATATTACTTTCTTTTCTTTTTTCTTTTCTTTTTTTACCTTAATTTAACCAGGAAAATGACTCATTGAGATTAAAATCTTTTACAAGAGTGTCTGGCCAAGACAGCAGCAGCACAATGAAACAGAAAATTGCAGCTATTACATTCACACTGAAAACATACCTGTAAAACACAGTAAAAATAAGTAGAACACATATTAAACACAAAACTAAACACCAACAATGAGTAGGTGCTAAAAAGCATAATCTACACTGTTCCTTCCTAATAAGCATGACAATGCAAAAAAGGCTTTTATAGGTCAGCCACTTTCTGCTGAAAAATGTGTGAACTTGGATTGGTTGTGCACTGCTAACCAGCTGCTCCAATCACCAGCATCTCTGCTCTCTCTCGTGTAATTTGTGTTATATTTTCTAGTTTTTCTTTTCAGAAAGTCAAGTTATATATTTAGGCATCAAACCACTCAGGGGCCTTTGTGCCTTTGTCGCTGAGGGACAAACGGCCCCGTCCCTGAAATCACACAGATTCCTGCTCTGGAAGTAATTCTATGTTTCTGCTGCGGGTAGAGAGGGGTAGAGAGCCGAGTTAGCTCAGTCTGCTGATGTCTCCACCTCATGTCAGAGCAGATCAACAATGTTTTGTCCTGACAGTTTTTCATCTTTTGATTTTAGAGAGGTTTTTAGTCAAAAATGTGAATATGATCTGAGCTGTTTTCACAGCAGGTGTAAATGGTGTAATTTAGGTTTTCTGTGTTGGTTTGTGTGTGCATGTGTGTGTGCTGCACAGATTTATGTGTGTAAACTACAAACACACACATCAATCATGCTATCACCCCCGATGGATGAAGAGTCAACACAGAACGCTGCTGTGTGCACATGATGTACATGTATACATACATGATGTGCATACATGATATTTCATATTTTGTGTGTATCTGTGCGTACATGTGAGTGCAGCCGCTCGTGTGTGTGTGTTGTAAGAGACAGCTGTTGGGTGTTGACAGTACACGGACTCTCCTGGTAGAACACAAACACACCAGCTGCTCCACTTCTGCTTCTGACAAACAATGAACAAACTCTTCACATGAAGAATCCTGTCACAGAAACACAGAGTCATAAATAATTTCTTCATCTTAATGTGGGCCTTTTCAAACTGATCCTGTTGCGCCCCCATCAGGCCAGCTGTGCCACAGCTGGGCCGTATTTCAGTCTGAAGTTGTTATAGTTTCATGGGCTGCTCACACACTGCCTGCTTTACCTCTGAAATTGAATACATACACACACAAAAAAATATTACATCACCTTAAAGCTCCCTCCCCACCCCGCTGTGCTCTCCTGCTGAGGTTTATTTGACCACAGGATTTTTCCACTCCAGACAATTTGTATCTAAATATAACTCAGGTATAAATAACCCTGGAATTCACCAGATATGAACCATCACCATGTGTGTGCAGTCACACACACTTTACTTTACTAATGGCTGCCATCGACAAATAAGTGATTCCAGCTCACCACAATGAACTGAGCCTGAAGACACACCAGCTCTGTAATCCAGACAGTCTGGATCTGGAGGGTGAAGAGAGATAAATTAGTGATGAATGATGAGGTCAGTGTTTTCATCCTCAGCTCCACTGTTTTTCGTCTAGTTGTGTCTGGTCCAAACGTTCAAGTGGCAAAGTACTGACCCCCAGATGACCTCTAATGTTTCATCTGTGTGTGAATGTGTATGTATGGTGATAAAAAAGTCTCTCGTCATAGGACATGAGTGACTTTGAGTGGTTATTAATGCCAGAATAGTGTTACATAAATCCACTCCCTTTATTTCCGTATTATTGTCTGAATTCTATATTTATTTTTTTCCATATGAAGTACAGTAAAACAAAAGAGCAGCTGTCCTGACATTATATTACAGAGATATCCTTACCAGCTGGTCCCAAACCAGCCACCACCTAACACTTACTGTAACAGCACTCATACACACAAAAATACATGGATTCAATGAATGAACAGGTCAATTCTATTGATCCAAAATGAAAACACTGATCAGATATCAATACATATTGTCATTTCTAAGATGTGCCTTTATTTTGAAATTCCCCTGGCACATGTGAGTGATGAGTATCAGCTCATATTTCACATGTGTAGCTAATTACAGGTTCTAAAAATATTTATTTGTCAAAACCAAACCACTGCATTTAACAAATATGTGAATGGTGTGTGTGGGTTAGTGTGCTGCATTTGGTTTCCACCATGGAAGTGAAAGAGGAGAGGATGTTCTCCAAAATACACAAAGACCTCCTAGGGTGTGTTTTTAGATTGGTCTTTGCCATCTTGCTAAGATCTGTTCTGCCACATTTGCCTGGAATGACCTCACTGGTTCAGCCCCAAAAGCTTCTGGACTTCCTACAGCTCCACTGTTCAGGCTTGAGGTCATGGTTGTGGTGTTTTACTGAGGTCTGAGGGTTTAACAGTCTGTCTGGTTATTCTTTGTGGCAGCAGCCCGTGATAAGTGCTGCTCCAGTGAATATTTGCATTTAGAACTATTCAGCGTGTCCATTTGCTGCTCCTTTAGTCTGGAGTTTGCCAACTCACTCATCTACAAATGCTCAGCTAGCCGCCTTGCAGCAGCCACACACTACAGTTCTCAACGGGCCTAAAAATTAAAACCCCACCTGAAAGAAGAAAAAAAAAGCACCTGATCTGATGCATTATCATTGCCGCCTTATACAGGCACGCTTCATAATAATATTGATGATGACATGATAGTAAAATACATTTTCTACTCTACCAACTACTGTATACGTATGTACATGATGAAACTTGAATGAAATACCAAATCTGACCAGACATACAGGCAGGCATGAGAACCAACATGTATAGTTTTTTCTCTATTTAAATAATATTTTGTACATAACTGTCAAGGTGAGGGAAGCAGGAGGACCCAAATGCAGGAACTAACACAGGCTGATAGGGCTACTACACAGGACACCATGACAAATCACAATAATCGGACAACGAACTGAAAGACACACAAGACTAAATACAACAGAACTAATCAAGCAACAAGCAACACGTGAGGAGACAAGAGGGCAGAGAAAGCTGATTGGTGGAGACGCACAAGGAGCAGGGCAGGGTGGCGAGGTCAAACACAGGACAGGTGTGCAAGGAGAGAAGTCTGGGGCCGTTGACTCGCTGTTTTGGTAAGCAACCGGATCCAGGGTGAGAGATAATTTAAGGAATATAATTTACAAGAAAGTCCCCGAGCCATTAAGTTAACCTTTTGCTTTTATTGTATCACAAGTTAATGTCTATTTTATAAGTTTTATGTTGGTGAACACTTTTACTTTGGTGAATTTGGTGATTTCCGGATCCGCTAGAAGACGAACCAGAATGCAGACAAAATTCAGAGTAAAGGAGAATGTGGAGGGAAAACACAGGAAGTAACACTAGAATAAAATGCACAAGAACTGAACTACAAAATAAAACAGGAACTGAAGAAAACAAGAGTCCAAAACAACAGAAAACGGAGCCACTGAATGGCGGCAGGCCCAGGGCCATTACAATAACCTATCTTTGTTTTTCATATATATTTTTACACATAGTAAATTCTTTATATTTTTATTCCTTACTTTACGTATCCTGTACTTTTTGCTACTGTTACAAGTGAATTTCCCACACATGGAATCAATAAAAAGTCCTCTGTCTTATCTACAAAGCATTTAAAGTGATGTAAGCATGTTCTGCAATAGCAAAATAATCACTAGAGCGAAACACATCGTCCACAAAGCTTGTGTGCCTTGAATACTTACTAGTGTACTCCTACAGTTCACATCAGACTCAGCAGCATCGGTACGCTGGAGGACTCGACGCATTTAGTTGTTTTTTTCCCATGAACAAATGAAACACAAACAGCAACAGCAGCATGTTGGAAGAACTGAGTCATTATCATGAGCTGAAACAGACATTCAGACCTCATTAGTCGGCCATGAGGGCTCAGGCAGTGTTTGACACGTTGAGTGTGTGTATCCAACACACTTTACAACAAACAGTTAGTGTTAAGCAGCAGGAAACGACAGTGGAAATATATCAGGTTATTACGGTAATGTTACTTTAACTTTACTCTCCTCAGTGTGATTGTTAGGTAGAGAGCACCAGACAGAATGACCTCAGTGTGTAACAATGTCCTAATTCACAAAACAAGGACACACACATACACACACCTTCAGAATGAGTCAGGACAGACCTTTAAACAAACCTCAGCTCTCTGATTCAGCACGTGTGCAAGGTTTATGTTTTGACCCAGATATGAGTGGTATTTCTTCATATCTTGTGCGTGTGTGTATGTGTGTGTGTGCCAAAGCTGTATCCAGCCAGCTTTGTGTGTATGTGTGAGGCGATGTGATGGTGAGCTCATTGTCATCAGTAATTAGCGCGGTGACGAGCTGCAAAGAAGGAGAAGGTCAGTCGGCCTCACAGAGACCAGGAGCAGAGAGAACCAGGCTGTGGGTCTGATAGCTACAGATCCAGAACCAGGACCTGGACCTCCTGCAGAGAACATCCTCCCCTTCACCAACTGTAGGCCTACATGTGATTTTAATTTAGGTAGACGCAAAGACTCAGACTGAGATATTCAGGCTCATAAACCCTGTCGTATAAAACCTGTGAGTGGAGACGGTGAAATAAAAACAATGCAGGTTTAATCAGCGCTAAACAACCAGCAGGCTCCTGCTACATGGAAGAGTTAAAGGAGAATTCCGGTCATTTTTGACCCCTAAATCGTTGTCCTGATGGTCACCCAGTGTTGGGGGGAGCAAAAAACGCGACTAAAATTGATGCAGGCAAACCGGAGTTACATGTACACCATGGCTACCCGGCACTAGGGATAGCGACAACGCTAACCTATGGGGGCAATTCTTTCAACCACAACAAACACTCAAAAAACAATCAAATATCTATGGTACATGACTCGAATCCTTACGACACACCACTGAACTCATATAGTATAAACTTTGTGTTTTTGCATGTAATCACTCACCTCAGACAGCCAAACTCTGAAACGTCCTGGAAAGACATTACTGTCCGATCGCAGAGCGCCTGCTCTCCCCGCCACAGAAACAAACACGTTTTCCTTGTTGTGATGATTTTTTTATAAAAATAAACGGTCGAACAGTGCAGTGGTAATGTCCATAATATCTCTGACCGTTTATTTTTAGGGGTCAAAAATGACCGGAATTCTCCTTTAAGAAGTGAATGTACCTGAAGTAACCGACCTCCTCTCTGTGTCTCAGCTCCAGAGGTCCTGGCCCAGAAGCCCTACAGTAAGGCCGTGGACTGCTGGTCCATCGGAGTCATCGCCTACATCCTGTGAGTACAGCTCATCCTCTCTGTATGACATCACACCGTACAGGAAGTGGCGTTTAATCCGAGCACTCTCACTGACACCCCTTCAATTTCAATATTCAAAGAACCACATGGACACAATATGTGGAATCTATAGTATCATCAGTCAGCACTAACACAACTAGTCAGATCCATTTAAGAGATCTGATCGGAGCAGTTTTATTCTAGTTCTGTGTCATTTGATTGGACAGATTGATGCAGATTTAAAGGGACAGTTCAACATGTTGGCAAATTCGCCTATTGCCAAGTCATTTGTCACTTTAATTGTCGGTGCAAGTTGTTTTTAGATCAGAGGGGCAGAGACGCAAGCTGCTCAGCTAACGCAACAGAGGCGATTTTTCCTCATCAAACTCATCAAATACACAATCCAACAACTCCAAAACACTATAGTGGACAAGTTGTGACCTGCACATTCACCATGCTATGAAATAATAATTTAACATTACAAGACAGAGTTGTTTTCGAGGCAACTGCGTAGGTGGAACTACATACGTTTATAGAGAATGTGCAGGTAATAACTTCTTCACGAGAGCATTTTGGCATTGTCGGATTGTGTATTTGATGAGTTTTGAGGGAACGGTGAAAGTACCGATTCGTGAGCAGCTCACATCTCTGCCCTGCTGATCTGAAAACAGCTTGCACCGACAATTAAAGGTGAAGAACCTTCTCGGCAA